>NW_022437028.1:1545134-1732905 GCF_009761245.1 Sapajus apella
AGGAAGGAAAGGAAGGAAGGAAGGAAGGAAGGAAGGAAGGAAGGAAGGAAGGAAGGAAGGAAGGAAAAGAAAGAAAGAAAGGAAAGAAAGAGAAGAAAGAGAAGAAAGAGAAGAAAGGAAAGAAAAGAAAGGAAAGAAAGGAAAGAAAGGAAAGAAAGGAAAGAAAGGAAAGAAAGGAAAGAAAGGAAAGAAAGAAAGAAAGAAAGAAAGAAAGAAAGAAAGAAAGAAAGAAAGCAAGCAAGCAAGCCAGCCAGCCAGCCCGGGTGTGGTGGCTCACACCTTAAACCCCAACACTTTGGGATGCCGAGGCGGGCAGATCATGAGGTCAGGAGTTTGACACCATCCTGATCAAGGGCGAGAGTACGTCTCAAGAAAAAGATAAAATCAGATGGGAAGAAACTTAGTACATCTGACTAACAGATTTTGTTACCATACATACCAGAACCCTTAAGATTTTGTTAATTCTTTGGGCACTGGGGAAACTTAGAGGGAAAAGACTAATAATATTCACCTTAATACCCATACCTACCTTATAAGTCTCCATGACCAGTGGTGTAAAAACCTATTAACCTTTAGAAGAGAAAAACTGCTTTTCTGTCTACTGCAGTTAAATGACTGACCACTGCTTCTGTCTGGAAACTGGAGAAAGCTAAAGGTCCTCAACATGTTGGTAACATATGACTTAGAGCATTCTCAATAGAATGGAATATAACAGTATCACAAAACCAGGACTCTTACAGATGGGTAGTCATCATCACTTAAGTTATTTGAGGCTTGAAATCAAATATAGAATTTTTTTTTTTTTAATAGATGGAGTTTTGCTCTTGTTGCCCAGGCTGAAGTGCAATGGCGTGATCATGGCTCACTGCAACCTCCGCCTCCTGGGTTCAAGTGATTCTCCTGTCTCAGCATCCTGAGTAGCTGGAACTACAGGCATGCGCCACCACGCCTGGCTAATTTTGTATTTCTAGTAGAGACAGGGTTTCTCCATGTGAGTCAGGCTGGTCTTGAACTCCCAACCTCACTCAGGTGATCCACTCACCTTGGCCTCCCAAAGTGCTGGGATTACAGGCATGAGCCACTGTGCCCGGCCTAGAATTTTTTTTAAAATAGTAAAAACATGACTCTGAATAGAGAAAATGTTTAACTTACAGTAGGTGTGTTTTCACAGTCTCGTTGTACTTTTATGTGAATTAAAGTAGAAGGAAAGAAATAGAGAAAAGTACCTAAAGCTAGAAAGGGACAAGTGGCATTCTCAGAAAGGAAGTAAGTTAAATGAGGAGGAGGAGGAGGAAAAGCAGAAAGGGGGAAGAGATAAGGAGGAGGAGAAGGAAAGACCACAATAGTGAGATCAGAATTACAGGGTTCCTCTAGAAGAGAGATTGGAGAGGAGTTGGATTAAACCCCCTACTGAAAAGTAAGAACGGCGAAGTCTTCCACTGAAGTATTCCAGTGATTTGATTACTATTAGTCAATAGTTCTGGAAATCAGAACTATGGAGACTAAAATTATGTAATATCACTGATTTTGATTCACTTTATGCAAAATTCTAAAATGATTTACCAAAGCAGTTTTTTGTGTATTTAGGAAAAGAAGCAGTGATCTCAGGAGTCAGCATAGGTTCACCAAAACCATCCTGTCAGAAAAATCTCATTTATTTATTTTCTGGTTTGTTTTTATTAAGTAACCTGTATATCAGGAGCTTTTGGTAAACACTGAATATCCGCAAATGCCCCCATCTTTGTGGAAAGGAGAACAGAGACAGGCAAGTCTAACTAGGTGAAATAATGATAATTAATGAGGTTATTGTCAGCCTAGTAGCAGCACAGAATGGTGTGAAAGAACAGAGGAGAAATAAAAAGCAAGGAGAAAAAGGAAGGGAGTGAGTGAGAAGATGATAGAAGGGGACAAGTAAAGGAGACAGGATTTTTAAAACAGAAATTAAAGGTGCCAACTTAAGAGAGAAACAGCATGTGGTGTGGCTGTGCTACCCAATATGGTAGCCACTAGCTACACATGGCTATGCAAATTTAAGTTTATGAAAATAAAACTAAAAATTCAGTTCCTCAATCATACTGGCCACATATCAAATGCATATGTGGCCAGTCACTACTGAATTGAACAGTGCAGATAGAGGACATTTTCATCAGCACAGAAAGCTCTGCTGGACAGTGCCATGTGGAGAAAGGTCTTCCTTTTGGTTTTCTTGACTGCCACAGTTTCTTGAGTACCATATAAATTACATTTGCTTTCTTTGGAGACTGGGAACACAAATATAATCACATCATAAAAGCACACAGAATTCCATTTTGTTAAGTTTGGCTTTTGATTTCAGTTTCTGATTATTCAAAAGCACTCAAAAACCGTGTGGTGGTTCACACCTGTAATCTCACAGCACTTTGGGAGGCCACGGCAGGAGGACCACTTGAACCCAGGAGTTCAACACCAGCCTGGGCAACATAGTAGAGACCCTGTCTTTACAAAAAAAATAAAAATAATAAATTAGCTGATACTGGTGGTGCATGCCTGTAGTCTAAGCTACTCAAGAGGATGAGATGTGATTATGTTAGCCCTGAAGGGTGAGGCTGCAGTGAGCTGTGATTGCATCACTTCACTGCAGCCTGGGCAACAAAGGGAGATCCTGTCTCAAAAAACAAAAACAAAACAAAAAAACCCACCCAAAATAGTGGCTGCCACAAAGGAAGGCAGTTGTAGCTACATGCAAAACACTGGAATTTCAAATGCCAAAGAAGATGTACTATTTTGGTTTCGATTTTATGGCATATTATTATTGTTCACTTTGGTGCCTGCCTAGGGATGGGGTAGGGTAGCTACAGAAGAAAGCTATTAAATTTAGATGGAAAACTCTCTTTTTAAATTACCACTAATAGGAGGGTCTAGTATGTGCCTCAAATCTGGTGGTAGATTTTTTGGAGTAGATGCTTCTTTAGCAAGGAACACCTTCCCCACTCCAACCCAGGGGTTGGAATGTGACTTCTAAGAGCACTAAAGCAAGAAATATAGGCATGCCTAGTTAAGAAAGGTATCTTGGCTGTTATTTATTGTTATCTGTAATTTCTGTTGTTTTATATTATGAAATATATATTGATGTGGTTTCCCTAATTGAGTTATAATTTTCTAGAAAGCAGGGATTTTTACATCCCTTAAAGAAAACAGCACAGGTCTGAGTGCAGAACAAGTGAGCCAATTAATAGCTGTGCTCAAAAAAATCTCAGTCTAGCTATTCTAGGCCACTATTTATCTCAAAATCACTATTCTCGACCATCTTTTTGTGTATTATCTCATACAGAAAGCATGGAGGAGTTGGAGACAAGCATCCCAGACTCTAATCCTGGCTGGTACTCTAAGAATGTTTGTATAGCTGCCTAAGACCATCAGATCCACAATAAGGAAGTCACTGTGGGATCTTTGAGGAAATGTTTGGATAGGATGGTGGCAAAACAAACCAGCTGGCAGACAGCCTACAGATTAGGATTTCAGTACGTAGAGTATAAACTTCTCAGAATCTACCCATCAACCTCAATACTACTTCACCTCTATTCCCAAGTTAGGCACTAACCAACTTTATGAGTAGGGCTATAGTTGGACTACACAAGTTTTAGTGCAAATTAGAAAAGGCTGCCTTGCTGAGCAAATAAAGCCTTTGCCTGCTAACTTAGCCAGCTGCCCTCATTCAGTGAACAACCTGTACAACTGTATGCAGTAACCTTGAATGTATGACTGGGAAAATCTCTCTAAGCATCAGCCATCTCAATTCTAAAATGGATACAGTGCCATCACTGGGTGCTGGGGAGAATTAAACAGGGTAGAAGAGATAAAGTATCTTGCTTGGATCCTGGAGATTAGAACCAACTACCTAGGAAATGTTAGCTGTAACCCTTGTTATTCCCCCTTGGCCAGTCTTCTATATCAATGACCCTGGAACCTCCTATCATGAATGGATTATACTCTGTCTACCACTGAAAGCAGCCAATGATTTCTAGGATTTAGTCATTGCCTAGGAGCTTTACAACAGAACTCGGATGGTGACATACCACGTTACTGTTAAGATCACTCTGTCTCGCTGCATTGCACAATGCTCATCATTTAACCTGTATCTTCTCCGTTCCATTTCTTTCTAAATTGATTGCTTGTTGTGACCATATATTGTAGTACACAGGACACTAGTTTCAAATTTCACTCCATAAATTCCATCTGGGAAAGCTTTTAAATCCACACAAGGACTGCAGTCGGTAAAGAGAAGAAGCTTACCCACACAAATCCCAAACCCTAACCACTTCCATGATGTTCAGTCATCTACTCTGGGAACAAATTTGACTTCTTTTTCCTAAATTAAAAACTCATTCTTTAAAAAAAAAAAAAAGTAGTATTAAACTACTCCATAAACATCATAAACCACATTTAAATCTTGGTTTTAATAAATATCTCTTGCCTAAAGCTATTAGATTACACTAGTAAAAAAAAATTTTTAAGACAGAGTTTTGCTTTTATTGCCCAGGCTGGAATGCAGCGTCATGATATCAGCTCACTGCAACCTCCGCCTCCGAGGTTCAAGTGATTCTCCTGCCTCAGCCCTCCCAAGTAGCTGGGATTACAAGCACCCACCACCACATCTGGCTAATTTTTTGTATTTTTAGTAGAGTTGGGGTTTTATAATATTGGCGAGGTTGGTCTCGAACTCCTGACCTCAGGTGATCCACCTGCCTCGGCCTCCCAAAGTGCAAGTATTACAGGTGTGAGCCACCGTGCCCAGACCCACAAGTGAATTTTTAAGTTTGCTAGCGAAAGAGTTTATTTATTTTGACCAGGATTTGCTTTCTGTGGCTTGATGCTCTCTCATTTCTTTCTGATGCTGAGAGAGAAAGGAAGTTGGTTCAGAAACCTGTTATTCAGGAAACTCAAAAAATTTATTCAGGAGACTCAAAAGGCACTCAAAAAGGTCATTTCATCACTGTAAGGTCAGTTTATGCCTTAAGACAATAATATCAAATACTGGCACCTTTGCCTCTCCTGTTTTCTTAATGATTAAGTCTGTGCAAAATGGTCTGAAAAATGAGCAAATTACCAAGAAAGAGGTACAAACTCTGCATTTCACTCAAAAGCTTGGACAGCTGTTCAAAATGAGCTGTAACACACATTTGCTCAACTAAAAAACATGGCAGGGGATGGCGAAGGAGCTTCTTACTTTTTGAATAATCACTTAAATTATTTATTTATTAGTTAATTTATTTTTGCAGATGAAGTCTTGCTCTGTGACCCAGGCTGGAGTGCAGTGGCACGGTCTCAGCTCACTGTGACCTCTGCCTCCCAGGTTCAAGCGATTCTCCTATCTCAGCCTCCCAATGCTGGGACGACAGGAGTGCACCACCAAGCTCGGCGAATTTTTGTATTTTTAGTAGAGATAGAGTTTTGCAATTTTGGCCAGACTGATTTCAAACTCCTGGCCTCCAGTGATCCACCCAATCTCAGCCTACAAAAGTGCTAGGATTACAGGCATGAGACAACATGCCCGGCCTTAAATTAGCTATTTAATGTAGGCAGAGATGGCAAAAAGAATCTTGAGTAGCACAGGAAGTTAGAAGTAAGCAGAAATTATTTCAAATCCTAAATTCAGCTACTGACACTTAATATCCATAGACCCAAATCCAAGATTTCATCCTAATAAAACTTTGGGTTGGAGCTGGGAAACAGCCACACAAGGGGCACAAGAAGGGCTCACCTTCACATCATCACCCACTCCATGCCCAGAGGGCCCTAATCCCCAAGACCATGAAACTCCTTTCTTATACTTAAAAACCCTGACGATTATTCAGAAAAGTCTACTTCTAAAATCAATAAAACTACTTAAATTTACAAAATTTAAATTTTTTTTGCCTCAGTTCGGTAATTTCTTTAGCCCTAAATTTGTCATTTCTGTGGCAGCAAGCTAAATTATTTTTCTATGTATCTTTATACATATATTTGAATTATATTCATAATATATCTTCATATATCATAAATTATCTTCATATATACGCTTTACATACACACATACACACGTTTGTTGGGTTTTGGGGGATTTTTGTAGACACAGTGTCTTGCTATGTTGCCCAGGCTAGTCTCAACCTCCTGACCTCAAGTGATCCTCATGCCTCAGCCTCTCAAAGTGCTGGGATTATAGGTATGAACCATTGTGGCTGACCTATCTTCCTATATTTTTAAGTGGCAGACAATTTGAAACCTAAAAATATGAGAGGAATTCAGCTGGTGATAATAAAAATTGTTAAGACTTTTCCAAGAGACTAGCTGGGTGTCTGTAATCCCAGCACTTTGGGAGGCCAAGGCAGGCAGATCACTTGAGATCAGGAGTTTGAGACCAGCCTGGCCAACAAAACAAAACTCAGTCTCTGCTGAAAATACAACAATTAGCTGCTAGGTATGGTGGCAGGTGCCTGCAATCTCAGCTACTTAGGAGGCTAAGGCAGGAGAATCACTTGCACCTGGGAGGCCAAGGTTGCAGTGAGCCAACATCAGGCCACTGCACTCCAGCCTTGGTGACAGAGTGAGATTCTGTCTCCAAAAAAAAGAAAAAACTTTTTTTTTCCAAAAGATGGTTTGCTAACAGACTTAAGTAAGATATATACTTCCTTTTGCCAAAGTGTTCTAAATAAAAATGAATATGGTAACACTACAGGGTCATTAAAATGTGACTATATAAATTAATATTTGTTTCAAAATAAATTTGAAGCAGCCTATAAGTCCAACAGCAAGGAACTGGTTAAATAATATATGATGGGAATGTCAGCCTATTTAACTAGCCAATTCAAAAATGACTACTGAGGATGGTGGTGCGTACCTATAGTCCCAACTACTTGGAGGACAGGAGAATTGCTTGGGCTCCGGAGTTCAAGATTAGCCTCATCTCAAACAAACAAACAAACAAAACAACCCACAACACATGACTGCTTACTAATATTTAATGATGCACAGATAGTAAGTTTCTTTAAAAAGTCAAGGACAATATACACAGATAGATCCTATTTTTGCTATTTTGGGTACATACAATTTAAGCCAAGATATCACTGCGTTGTCAGACTATGGCTATTTTAACTTTTCGTCTTTTAGTTTATCAATCAACTTTTCCACAAAGAATGTATATTGATATTACAGGAAGAAAAATGGTTTTGACAAAGACAGGTTCCATCTTTCTCCTGTTTACATTTAACATTTGCAAATATGACAATTTGCAAAATTTCAAGGTATAATAGGTGTACTTCTGAACACATCCAAAAGCCACTAACGTGACACCTGTGGCTAACAGATAAATGCATTAACTCAACCAAAACACATTCTCTGAGCATCTATTTGCCAAGTGCCATTTTGCAGTTGGGGATGTAAAAATAATTAAAGTTATTTCTTTTTCCTTTAGGAGTTCACAGTCTATACAGAATGAGTGAAAAACAAGCACAAATTACTCGAAGTGAGATATAAGTACTAATAAAAAGAAGTATGTACAAAATCTTATGGATTCAAGGATTCACAACCTACTAGCTGGGCTGTGGGGGTTCAGAAATTGGGTGTTAAAGAAAAATTCTGAGCTTGTGAAGAGTACAAAGAGAAGTCATGCCTTGCAAACACAGGAAAGTGCACGCATGATGTAATGGAGATACAGAAGAGCCCGGGAAGTGAGGAGGACAGCAAACAGCTGGGGACATGGGAAATGCATGTTGCATGAGGGCGAACAGCAATAAATTTTGTAAAGGAGACTAAAAACGTACAGAAAAAAACCCTAGAGGGCCTTGTAAGGCATGCTAAGGTGTTTGGAAATCTTCCAGAAGCACAGTGGAGAGGCTTATTATTTTATACCATGAAGGAGATGAGAATAATTCTTATTTACCTCCCATGTCTTCAGCTATCACCTTTAGATCATGACTACCTCAGGTATGCCTCTAGCCAAGACACTCTCCCATGCAACGGACCCAGGCTCCCAAGAGTGCACTTAATATTTAACATATTCTCCATGAAATCTAAGAGCTCCCCTTTAAGATGTCCTATGTCAAGCTTTGTATCAAATTTTCAAGTCTACTCTACTTTGGAAAATCAAGCCAGAATCACCATCATCCTATATTTTTTTCCTCTCACATTTCTACACTTAAAACTTGGAGAATTTCCTTAAAATTCTACCTCTTCTTCACCTAGCACACACTCTTTAGCAAAGTTTCTCCCCATATCTTGATTAGATACTACAAAGTTTCTTACAGTCTCTCCTTGTCATTCTACCATCTATGTCCCAATACCATTACTAAGAGTGATCTCTCCAAGTAACAAAGCCCAACAATCCACTCGCTCCCTGGTGTCAAAGCCTCTGTAAGCTCCCACTGCACCCCTCGTAAAATGCAAAGTCCAAGTCCAAGTCATCTTCTTTATGAGCTTTTCTTCAGTTTCTTAATATCCCAATATTTGGTTCAGCACTATGCTAAAAGCACCTCATGTTATAAAGGCAAAGTGATGGTAAAAACATAAAAAATAGGTGAAGTGTCTCTGCAGTTGCTATTTAGTACAGCACTGTGCTGTACTACAATATATATCCCTTAGTGTGTAGCCCCTGTGAGCTCTTTGAGGGTTAGCATTCTGTCTAGAATAGTATAGGTGTTCAATAAATTTTGACTAAGTGGATAACGTTTAAAAGTCATTTAAAAGAAGTTCTGCAATTAAAATTATAAACTTGTACATATGACATACAGGCAGTACTAGCCTGTATTAGATTTTTGAAGATCAATTTCTTAAGAACCATCCTCTACTCTAAAAGGATTATTCCATAGGATAATTTCATCTAGACATTCCATCACAAGCATCAATTCTACTATGACAAATATCACAGATCACCCCCAAATTGCTAATCAGCATAAGAGACTTGTTATACCTAGGGTGCTGTCCAGGATCTAAACCAGATCACAAATTTTATTAGCAAAATAAAAACCAACTGGTTCTCAGGTTATCTAGCCCTATTAAGAACACAATGGAACAACTAATTAAACTAGGGATTAAATGTACACATACACATTGCCCTAAAATTCAAACAATTCTAGGACAATATAGCACCATCACTCTTGGACACAAGATTATGAGGTTATCATCTCTTTATCAGAACATAATAAACACAAAGATAACTTCCAAAGCCTCAAAATTGCAGGCCAATAAACTTGGTGACAAAGAAACATGATAAAAAATAATACAGTACTACTGAATTTATATCAAGTGGAAAATTGGTTTAATCTACAATTACAACAAGCTTTGTTTTATGGAACGTTCTCATCATATGTCCTAATAAATGAGCTCCCCTCTTTGCTCATTTACTTTCCCATTTTTAATTACTGCCAGTTGCTTTTGAGTTTCAACAAAATCCAGACTAATTACTGAAAGCCAACAGCTTCCATTTGTTTGAGAATAGAGTTCAAATTCAAATAATCTATCAAAAAGCTGTACATATTTTAACAAGACGATAATAACAATAACATCTATCACTGTAATAGCTACTTACACAGTACTTGTGTAATATGTGGGAATCCCAGCATGTGCTTTATACATCTTGTTTTATTTAATATGAAGAAGAGTTTAAGGTGTATCCATTTTACAAGTTGGGAAGCTGATGCACAAGGAAGCTAAATAACTTGCTTCCTATTATACAGACAGTAAAAAAAACCAAGCTGGGATTCCAACATAGAGTTCGTGCTCTTAACCTCTACATCCTATTAGAGGAAAACTTTCCTTTAAGATACTGAGAGGTAGGCTTGACAAGAGTAATATTTTAGTAAATAATATTTCTGTCAATATTTCTGGATAAATCTTGAGCCTATATATTATAAAGGAATATGTCTAATTTTATTTACATAATGTTGCTAATTTTGAGTACTAATATTTTATCAGGAAGCACAGAATATTCCTTTAAACATATAACTTTGAAAGTTTTACTGAGTGTACTCATCTTTTACTCCCTTCATAGGACAACAGAACTTTAAAACAGTACTGGCCAATAATAATGTGAGTTGCAAGACCAGGCGTGGTGGCTTATGCCTCCTAGCACTTTGGGAGGCTGAGGCGGACGCATCATGACGTCAGGAGTTCAAGACCAGCCTGGCCAACATGGTGAAGCCCCATCTCTACTAAAAAAAAAAAAAAGAAAGGAAAAAAAAGAAAAGTACAAAATTAGCTGGACATGGTGGCATACACCTGTAATCCCAGCTACTCGGGAGGTTGTGGAAGGAGAACTGCTTGAACCCAGGAGGCAGAGTTGCAGTGAGCCAAGATTGTGCCACTGCACTCAAGCCTGGGTGACAGAGCAAGACTCCATATAAAAAAATAATAATAAAGAAATAATAATAATAATAATGTGAGTTGCAAATGTGAGTCACATTTGCAATTTTAAGTTTTTTTCTAGTAGCCACATTTTAAAAAGTAAAAGCAAGGTAAAAATAGGTATAAAATTAATTTTTATGGGTTTATGTCTCTAAAATGTAATTATTATAACATGTAATTAATTCAAATTATTAAAGAGAACCTATAAATTCTTGTTTTCATACTAAGGCTCCAAAATCAAATGTGTATTCTAGACTTACAGTACATCTCAATTAGAACTTGTCATATTTCAAATGTGTAACAGTCACATGTGGCTGGTGTCTACAATACTGAACAGCACAGCTCTAAGCATATATCCAGTTTTGTATAGTAAATCTAAAAAGATGGCTCTGTTGACACACTTCTTTCATAAACCTTGCCCCAGGATTAACTATCTTCTTTAAACTACAATAAAAATGATCACATCTATGTAAAACCTTCTAACCAGAGTGATGATAAAGCATTAATTGTACTAACTGAAAATGTACTACCCAGCAGTCCACAAGTCTAACGTGTCCAAACAGAGTAGGTCCAGTAACACCTTCCATAGCTCCAATCTCATCACCTAATTTCTCTGTAGGGCCATACATAAGGTTCAAAAACAAGAGCTAAGTAAAAAAATATATATATTATGGGTAAGTTTTTTTTAAAGCATGCTACAGTTAAGTCAAATTGTCTTAATTTCCAACCAGAAAAGATTTCTCTCTCTACATAGTTGTCCACATGGAATACAGTTGAATCTGGTCATCTAATCCTGACATTTTCTTCAGTTAAAAGCCTAAATCACCCTAAATTTCCAGTCTGTATTTTCTGTCTCAGCAGTCAATTTGACTTTATCAACATTAGATCTGTCATTGTTGGGGGGGAAGACTATAGAAAGGAATGGTCTACTATGGACAGCCAAAGTTTTCACTTAGGGTTCATTTATTCATCAATTAAGTACAGCTATTGATCGACTTACAACCTATGCAACTTACGACTATTCGACTTTACGACCACAATCGCTAGCCACGACTGCTCCGCTGTAGATTTTTGGAAACACTACAACATTTTGATGTGTATCAAGAATATTGCTACCGCCTGGGAGGCTGTGATGACAAAGTGCATGAATGGCATCTGGAAAAATTATGTTAAGCGCTATGTTAATGATTTTGACAGATTTGACAGTGAACATGAACTTGAAACAATTCGGAAAAAAATAGTAAAACTCGTTAAAGACCTTTCTTTGGAGTGTGAAATGGAAGGTGTCGAAGAGTTGCTAGACGAAGAATACGGAGAACTTACAAATGAACAGTTAATCGAACTGGAAGAAGAAAGAGTGGCGGAAGAAGAAAGAAGAGAAGCAGAGAAAGAGGAGGAGGAGCCAGAAAGAAAGTTCACCACTAAGGGATTATCAGACGGTTTATCTTTACTGAATAAACTTCTTATACATTTGGAAGCAATGGACCCAAACATCGAACGATTTGCAAGGATTGAACGGATGGTGTGCGATGTGTTTCGTCCGTATCGTGAAATTTATGAAGAAAAAAAGAAACATACAATTCAAACAAAGCTCACCATGTTTATGAAAAACCAACTCCGGTAACCCCAACTGCTGCCTCAGATGACGACATCAACGATCCGCAGCCAAGCACCAGCGGCCAATAAAATGTTTCGTACATGTTTATATATTTTGATATGTTTTACAATTGGGAAAATGTTTCCTATGGTATTTTTTACACCTGTATTTTGTATTTTTGTATGCACCTGTATTTTGTAATTTTGTATGTTTTGCAAATATTAAACCAGTTGTACTGGTAATGCAGTGTTTTACTTAAACCTGACGAATGTAAAAAACCAAATGGTGTAGAGATGATACAAATGGCATAAAATGAACAAAGAAAATTATGATATATAACAATAACAAAGGAAAATTATGATAAAATATTACTTAAAGATCTTTATAACATCATTTCACAGTACTGTACATAGGGCCTACTCAACTTACGACCAAATCGTATTACGACCGGTCTGTCGGAACCAATCGTGGTCGTAAGTCGAGCACTGGCTGTACATATTAACCCTACCATCCTATAATCTTGAAAATGTTAAAATTAATTTGAGAAGAAGATTTTCCCCCACTTAAGAGTAGGTATAACATTTAGTACAAACAGAATCCAACATATGTTGGATTATATTATTTAAATTGATAATTTAACAATTATCAATTGTTAGTGAAATCCCCCCAGCTCATCCTCAGGCCACCCCCAAGAAAGACAGAGGGTTGAGAGAGGGAGAATGTCAAAACAAAAGGCCTATGCTAGAAAATTTCCAAGGAAAAAGAACAAACATCCTCTTTGGGAATTACTCAAGGCAACACAGCAAAGAATTACAGCACATAAACTGAGGTTACATAAACACTCTAATAAAATCCAGGGCTGATTCATGGAAGCAGCCAGTCTCACGCTTACTTCTACAGAGAACTGCGGCTCAGTCTGGAGGACCTGAGCCTGGAAACCAGCACACCAGTCCTACCACCTCTCTGGCGGCAGGAGGAAGAAGTGTCTAGGAGCTGTTGTGCCTTCCAGTCAATGGCCTGTGGATGGGCGTAAAAGGGGAGAGAGGGGAGGGCAGGCTAAAAACACCACATACCAACACTTCTTCTTTTAATGATGGAAATGATATTTCACTTACGCATTCATAGCTCCAGTCTACAGTCTCCACCCTTACTCCCACCCTCCAAATCATATCGCCACCAAGAGAATACACAGAACAGTGAAACGCAAAAGAGAGGCCTGGAGTGGTGGCTCACGCCCGTAATCCCAATACCTTGGGAGGCCGAGGTGGGAGGATCACCTGAGGTCAAGAATTCGAGACTAGCGTGACCAACATGGAGAAACTTGCCTTTACTAAAAATACAAAATTAACTGGGTGTGGTGGTGCATGCCTGTAATCCCAGCTACTTGGGACGCTGAGGCAGGAGAATCACTTAAACCCGGGAGGCAGAGATTGTGGTGAGCTGAGATCCCGCCATTGCACTACAACCTGGGAAACAAGAGTGAAACTCTGTCTCAAAAAAAGAAAAGAAAAAAGAAAAAAAAAAAAAAAATGCAAAGGGGAGAGAGCATTTAGTACCAAATCCAACGCATTCAGGAAATGGCAGGGTTTTGAAGGAGCTTCAAACTTTGCAAAGAAAATACTGTCTGTTCTTCAGCTGAGCGCGGCGGCTCACATCTGTAATCCTAGCACTCTGAGAGGTCAAGGCAGGTGAATCACCAGGTCAAGAGATCAACCATCCTGGCCAATATGGCAAAACCCCATCTCTACTGAAAATACAAAATTTAGCCAGGTGTGGTGGCACATGCCCGTAATCCCAGCTACTTGGGAGGCTGAGGCAGGAGAACTGCTTGAACCCAGGAGACAAAAGTTGTAGTGAGCCAAGATGGCGCCACTACACTTCAGCCTGGGCAACAAAGCAAGACTCTGTCTCAAAAAAAAAGAAAAAAAAGGAAAAGAAAACATTGCTCTTTATAAAATATAATGGTAAATGGAGATGCAGCCTTATGAAATCTGGGTCATAATTATGTCCAATGTTTCTGTATTATTCAAGGGAAAAGAGGGTAGGGCAAAGCTTACAGAGATAAGCCTTATATAACCCTGGCATTTTTACTAAATAAAGCTAATTCTATCTTCCAAAAGGACGCTTTATTGTTATATGAAACAAAGACGTGAGCTTGGCTATGGACCTGTCCCATTTATGCATAATGACATCAGAGGTCGTTGATAATTTCCTTCCAAGCTTCCCTGCGAATAGTCAGGAAAAGTTCTTTCAATTTTATTTTTGTAAATTAATTTGATGAATATATAGTTCAATAGACTGTCATGAAACATTTTAAGCTCTGTAAGACGTTTTTAGTGAGTGTGCCCATACGCTTACAGCTCCACTTTTACATATAAAATTATTCGAAAATGTGTCAGATAATTAGGTTGGGCTGTAAGAATGCTGAAAGTCATATTGCCACAATATGTCTCCAAGCAAAATATTGGCTGTACTCTGAGAAGCATGTAGGTTTCTATCAGCTGGTTTATTAGGTTCACCTCACAGCAAATGTGCACCTGGAAAGAACCATAAGACCTCAAATAAACAGCTTCATGTGTGAGTCAGTGACCGTTTATAACCATTCGTAAAGGCTTCATGCAGAATACAGAGGTCTCACTGGTGAGCCTGGGCTAAAACAGATTCTCCCAAAGAAAGTTCCAGAATAAGATTGTGAAATAGAACTAAACAGTGCCATCTGGTGTGAGAAAAACAGGGAAAAATATTAGTTATAGGACTAGGAAGCAGTGCCTTATTTTAAACTTCTATTCATATTAGAGCTTGCTTTACCTTTTTTCAGAAAAAGTTTCCAGTGTTTCATCCACAATTTTTTTACACATTTAAAATAATGAGGTTTTTTTTAAAAACAGGAAACAATATTAGTAAATTTTTGATCAGCCTAAACCATCACCAGCTGAGATATATAAGCTTAAAAACCAGTATCACTCCTGACTCCACTTTTGATAGGCTCTGCCTTATCTGTTTCAATGGGAAACCTTGAAAATCTTACCACTTTTTTTAACCTTTAAATTCCTCTTTAGTTTAGCAAACTATTTCCATATGTATCTCCTCTACTCCTCTTTTCCTCCAAGAAATAATGCTGTTAAAGTAAAACAGTTCTAATCATAATTTATGCTCAATCTTTTTTTTTTGGGTGGGGGGTTGGAGATTGGCTTCTTGCAGTGTGTAATTCTTCACTAAAAACGTATTCTCTGTGCATTTTGGTAACTCTTACCCACTTGCCAAAAACAAACACAACAAAATGAAACGACAACTCCACCGAAAACTTACAACGGGGCCAATTATTAAGTTAATTTTAATAAGCTATTTCTAACAGAAAATTGTAACTCTGATAATTCCATAAATACTTTATAATCCAGTTATTCAAGGAATCCAATAAAATTTTTCAGGTTACCAAAATTGATGATACTAGTTTACCAATAAGAAAAAAAAAAAAACAAAAAACTGGAGTATATGGGAATGAAAATACTACCTTCACTATTAAGAATTCAAAGACAAGTTTTATAGATTCCTTTGTAAAATAATTAACCATTCCACAAGCTAGTTCTGATTATAGAATCATAGAATCTTAAGGACAGAAGAGGCACAGAGAAGATTTTGAACCCAAAAGGTAATAAGTCAACTTCACTGTTTTTAAAAAAGGCAAACACATACACTCACATACCCAAGAGTGTCTGCTTTCGTTTTTCCTCTCAGAATGGAAGTAAATGATGCAATAAATCCTTTGAGTATACAGATGAGCTAAGATGAAATATCCCTTGCTGGTAGGCTATGTGTTTCAGGTCTTACACTGTGAAGTATTATCAACAAACCTGCTGGAATCCATGTGAATTTCATAGCTAGTGCATTCTTATCATTAGTACAGAGAGAGAAATTTGTAAGGATGGGGATGAAACAGCGATCCCAATAAAAACATAAAGCTAATCAGGTCTATATTCCCCTAGTTCAGGATAAGTGGAAACATACTGAAAAATGAATGTATGCATGATGAAGAATAAAAATACTAAAATTAGTATTTTTATGATAATATATTTTTAAAAGAGAGTATGAACTTTTTGTATTCCCCTTTCCACAAACTCATTGCATTTAAAAGCCATGTAGAAAGTTTTCCTCTTCAGTAGCCTGTAGATGGTGCCACTAAACTGTTTTTCTTTTGCCAGAAAATTCTTGCAGTTTTATCGCTAGAGGAAGCTAATTTATGTTATTTTATTCCTTGTAAAGTTTGGAAGAGTGAGTGAGAATTACCCTACTTTCTAACCGATCACACTATACTTACACATGGATCACTTTCTTTAGAAAATGAATGTATTAAAAAAATCTCATGTAAACTTTATAATCAAGTTAGTATAGGTATCTACTGAATGAAATAATTGTTGACGTATAAAAAGTTATGGAGACCAACCCACCTTGTGTTCCTGGGTGGTCGCAAAGCTCCTTTGTGACAGAAGGAGTTAGAACTTAGATGCACCACCAAAACATGCCCTAACAGCCCAGTGAAATCTTCTTATAAAATCATGCAATTCCTTGGTAAAATGGCTATTACTTAAAGACATATGTTTTGAACATCATAATACTATATTTGAGTAAAGCAAACTATATCCGTAGTATATTAATTTAAAAATCATCTTCTCAATATGATTTACTTGTGCTCCAAAGCAATAAGGCCACTTTTTAAAATCAATAAACTTTTTTTTTTTTTTCAGAGCAGTTTTAAGTTCACAGAAAAACTGTGCAGAAAGTACAGGGTTCCAACATATACTTCCTATCCCCACACATGGCCAATCTCCCTATCAACATTCCCCATAAGACTGGTACATGTTTACAATAGATGAGTCTATACTGACACATCATTATCACCAACTTTCATAGTTTACATTAGGGTTTACACTTGGTGCTGTACATTCTATGGGTTTAGTTACGTGTATAATGACATGTACCCACTGTAATACAGAGTCACTGCCCTGAAAATCCTCTCCACTCTGCCTATTCATTCCTCCCTCTCCCCAAGTCCTAGCAACCACTCATCTTTTTTTCTATCTCCATAATTTTGCCTTTTCAGAAAATTGGATGTTTGTTTCTCTGCAACCTCATGCTCTCCACCCCCTAAATGTAAATAGGTTCTGCTGTGAGCTCCTTGAGAGAGGAGATGATGTCTGAATCAATGTTTCTCTGTGTCCAACAGGACTAGATTTAGCACTTAGCATGCACTGAATGAAAATGAGTAAATTATTATGCTGAATTAAGTCAAATCAATACCTCAAATAATCAATTCTCCCTCATATCACTCCCATGTGAAATACACAACAAATTAATTTGAACATTTTTAAACCATAGGACATTTTTACCAGTAAGAACTGGGAAAAATCTCCCTAAATAATTTTACTACTAAGAATCAATCATTAAAACTGAACCATGGCCCAGCATAGTGGCTCAAGCTGGGCATGACAGCTCACACCTGTAATCCCAACATTTTGGGAAGTCGAGAAGGATGGATCACCTGAGGTCAGGGGTTGGAGACCACCAGCCTGGCCAACATGGCAAAATCCCATCACTACTAAAAATACAAAAATAAGCCAGGTGCCTGTAATCCCAGCTACTAGGAAGGCTGAGGCAGAAGAACTGCTTGAACCCAGAGGCACAGGTAGCAGTGAGCCAAGATTGTGCCACTGCATTTGGCCTGGGTGAGAGTGAGACTGCATCTCGGGGAAAAAAAAGCCCAAAAACAAACAAACAAAAAAACCAAAAAACTGAACCATGATCAGAAGACCTTAATCTGAAGAACCTGTAGTAAACCGTAAAAACTTGTTTCAGTATTTGCTTTTGGAATATGGATCCCCTTTGTAATTAAGCCCCATTATAACTAAATTAAATAAAGGTGATCTAAATAATGCTGACAATAGGTAAAATTTGTGGGTTGCTTACCAGGTAGTAGTCACTGTGCTGGTGGCTTTTCATATACATTATTATCAATTTTTACAATAATTTTGAATTTTTACAATAATCATTAGGTTTAAGAAACCAAGTCAGGTGTGGTAGCTCACACCTGTATTGTCAGCACTTTGGAAAGCCAAGGTGGGTGTATCACCTGAGGTCAGGAGCTCAAGACCAGCCTGACCAACTCAGCAAAACCTCGCCTCTACTAAAAATATAAAAATTAGCCAGGCATGGTGGCAGGTGCCTGTAGTCCCAGCTACTTGGGAGGCTGAGACAGGAGAATTGCTTGAACCCAGCGGCAGAAGTTGCAGTGAGACAAGATTGCCCCACGGTACTCCATTCTGGGCAACCAAGTGAGGCTTTCCGTCTCAAAACAAAAAATAAAAAAAATTGGAAACCCAGAGTTCAGAAAAGTGGTGTCACTTTCCCAAACTCAAACGGCTTTTTAAGAGATGGAACTTGAATTGGGTCTATTTTATAGGAAAGCCTATGATTTGAGCTCTCTACCATGTAGACTCCTAAACCAAGGCCATTTATGACAAATGGTGGCAGGATTTTCATTATAAACATGTACCCATGCAATTTTCCTATAAAACTGAGATATATTCTTCAACATTTAAACAATATAGTAAAAAGCAGTAATTTTTAAAATCCATTTTAAAAGTTAGGTAAGAATGTTTGATGACAGAAGATATAAGGCATTAATCGCCAGTCAAGTTTTCTCTGCATATGACCAGTTATGCCCAGCTCAAGAGACCCAGTTTTGAAACCACGTGGGCAGCAACTCCTGTGGATGTGTTTATCCAGGTTTTACAGTTCTCTCTTTGGAAACCAAGAAAGTTATCAGAAAATAAAATATACTCTATTCCCTCCTTCGTTTGTGAACAATGAAGGAGGGACTTTTCCCAGGTACTTTGAAATGCTTGGTTCCCAGGCTGAAGGGAGGCTATGCCGCAAGTAAGCTCCAGACTGCTGCCAGATCCTACTGGTTTCTCTACACTACCTCCACTCTCCCTCACCGCAGCCCAATCCACACTCACCTGGCAAAAACCACTCTGCCAATGCCACCGTTCAAGAAGTATCCTTTCTCTACCCACTACCTCATGCCTGCTTTCCTATGTTCATCTCTCACTACTCTTTAACTTGGCTCTTATGTAAGTGAAATCAAGGTGGAAAGGGGGAAAGTATCAAAGGATATTTATAGATTAAGTTCTTCAAAGCAGAAGTGATACTTTACATATTTTTAATAGCTAACACTTATTAGGTGCTTAATATTTGCCAGGTTTTATCCTCAACATTACATGTAACATATTATTTAATCCTATGATAACAACAAGAAGTAGAGGCTATTATCATCATTACAGATGAGAAAACTGAGGCATGGCCAGGAAGCGGCAGAGCAGGGTACAGACCCACACAGTCTATCTCAATTACTGTATTTTTAGTCATCACGTAAAAATACCTCTATATCTGCAGATGTTCTCAATTTGGGCTAAAAGAAGAGTAGTGAGCATCCAGCTGAAAATTTGTAAAGGAATAGAGCATTATAATTACAAAAAAAAAATACATTAAAAAATTTTACTTGTTCGCATTTTAAAATATTTTAAAATAAAATTATGTTTAACATATTTTACTGTGCATATTTAAGGTGTACCACATGATGTTGTTATGAGGTGCATATATACATACATACATAGATATATATATATATTTAGTAAAAGGTTACTATAGGAAAATAGATGAACATATCCATCACCTCACAGTTATTTACTTTTTCTGCCTGAGGCAAGAGCAGCCATAATGTACTCACTCAGCAAAAATCCTGAATACAATACATTATTACTCACTATAGTCCTCATGTTTACAGATTTTCAGACTTCTTCATCCTATATATCTGCTACTTTGCATCCATTGACTGAAATCTGCACATTTCCTTCCTCCAACCCCAATCCTGGTAACCACTGTTTTATTCTCTATCTCTGTGTTTTCAACCTACTTTTTTAGATTCTACATATGTGAAATCATGCAATATACTTTTTTCCTGTCTGACTTATTTTACTTAGCATAATGTCCTCCAGGTTTACCCACATTGTGGCAAATGGCAGGAGTTCCTCCTTGTGAAAGGCTGGATAGCTGGATAATATTCCATTATAGATTGTATAACTATAATTATTTTTTAGAAACATCTGTCAAATATTTACCAGGACTAAGTTCAAAATAACCTTCTAAAGGTACATGGTTTGTTTACAGAATTAGATTACAGTTTCACAAGGAAAGAACCTCTATGCCTTTTGAGTCCTTTGTCCCTTTACATCCCCTCCAAATGGCAAGAAAGTGTTACTTATAATGAACACTCTTGGTAAGTGATTTAACTGATTGGCAAAAGTCAAGGTCTCAGTGCCTGCACAGCAACGACATCAGTTTTGCTGTCTTCCCAATTTCTGCTGGCAGAGGCCTTCTCTTCTAAGTCTTCTGCAATTCCTAGCCCTCCAGAGCCACAGACCCACAGGCCCAAGGCACATCTGCTGTCTTAAAGTCTCTGGATGGCTGTTCTTTCTGTTCTTACAGCATTTCAAGGACCAAAGGACTGGGGAGAAGAAGAGGTGAGCAAACACAGTGAAGAAATCGCTAGAATTCCAGTGGGGCAGAGAGAGGAGAAACAAGGTAGGAACTAGGAAACCAAGGCCTCTTCTATGATAGAAATGTAATATTAAATCACAGGACAGCCCCTACCCAGCCTAAAAGAGCATTCACTTTAGGTGTAATATACCATCGTGTGTTAAGATTAATGTAAAATTAAACTGTACATTCTATAGCTTTTAATTGTTCCAGCCAAGCAAAGTAAGATCCCTGTATTGCTATCACTTAATAGTTCTCATAGATTTCCCATTACACTTAACAAGGAATACAAAATCCTGAACTTGGCCTCAAACTTGGCATGCTTTCCTAGTCTCACTCTTAGCACACTCCAAGCCACACTGTCTTTCCAGCACCTGAGATCAACTTAGCACTTTCTGGCTTTGGACCTGTCTGCTGTGCTGCTCTGCCTCTCAAACCACCTCTGGCTGGCCCTGCTACCTTTTAGTAGCCTGCTTTGAGAAAAGTTGTTTAAGCTGTCAGGGATCTCCCTTTCCCCACTCAAAGTCTGTCCTGCTCTTTCAAAGCACTTACCACATTTTATGATTATTACTTGTGTTATTTGTACTACTCCCATTAAACTGTAAATTCTGTTACTGCGGAAACAATGTCTCTGTATTTTTCAACATTATATATCTAGCTTCTAATATACAGCTTGCCGCATAGTTGGTCTAACAATATTTAGGACATATAAAAGGATGAATAGAAGGAGGATTGAAGGAGATGGGTAGAAAGGTGTCAGAGATTAAAGCCAATAGTGTGGTAACAGGAAATGAGGAGGAACAAGAAATTAAGACATGAAGATTCTATGACCACATCATCTTGAAGAAGAATAAAGAACCAGCGTGCTCTATTCTCTTATTTTATAACAGGAACAGGCACCAGTGACCTAAGGTCTCATAGCTAACATTAAAATCCAAGTTTCTTAAGCCTAATTTTGTGCTACTTATACTAAATTACAAGAGTCCACACAATGTTTGAAAATGTAATTCACAATGGTCTTTAAAATTCTGATGAAGCTATACTATGGCAAGTCTGGATAAAAAGAAAACAAGTCAAACACGAAAAATATAGGAATGTCTCAGAACCTCCGCTCCTCCCCTTTCAGGCATCACTGACACAACAGCTCAAGAAAAACTGCATTCTGCAAGACTGGTGTTATGTCAAGTGCTTTGCCTAATCCTGATGCCACATGGCCAATCTCATTATTTCCCACATTTCCAGATGAGGAAGTGGAAACTTAGAGAGGCATGTCACTTGCCTAACATGACATAGCTCGTAAGTAATGGAGCTAGATAATGAAAGGAATTTAAAAGTCAAACAACAAGAAATTCACATGCAGCTCACATCATCAAAGGCATTCTGCATGAGTTTGGAATTCTTTAGTGGGTGGCATAAAGTACAAAATGAGAAATGCAAATGTTCCGTTTTCCACAGTCTCCTCTGGGAAGAGAATGGTTGAATGCTACAGTAACATGTTATACTGGAATGACACCTAAAACCCAATGTTAATACGACAAAAACTTGATCAAAAGTAGAACTGAGGCCGGGTGCAGTGGCTCATTCCTGTAACCCCAGCACTTTGGGAGGTCGAGGCGGGTGGATCATGAGGTCAAGAGATCGAGATCATCCTGGCCAACATAGTGAAACTCCATATCTACTAAAACACAAAATTAGCTGGGGGGTGGGGGGGGTGGTAGGTCTGTAGGCCCAGCTACTCGGGAGGCTGAGGCAGGAAAAGTGCTTGAACCTGGGGGACTGAGGTTGCAGTGAACTGAGAGCCGGTCACCACACTACAACCCGAGGTCTGGCGAAAAAGGGGAGACTCTGTCTCAAAAAAAAAAAAAAAAAAAAAAGAACTGAGCAGGCATGACGGGACGTGACTACAGTCCCAGGTACCTGGAAAGCTAAAGCGAGAAGATCCCTTGAGGCCAAAAGTTCTAGGCTGTGCTGAGCTATAATTGTGCCACTACACTCCAGCCTAGATGACAGAGTGAGACAGCCTCTTAAAAAAATAAATTTTAAAAAATTATAATTTTTTTTGAGTATAACACACTCAAGACATGCCAAACTACTCATGTTTGTTCTGAGTGGTAACCTCAACACAGTCACAAGGAAGCTGATCCATCCATCTATGGAGCTTAATTTCTATTTGCAATCCTGCCATTTGTAACCACCACCAAATTGTCACTAAATATAAGGCTATTGGTAGAACAAGACAGTGATATGAGATGCACCTCCAAATTTACTACAGAATTACCAAATGTAGCAATAATATCCATAAATATAAATAGTAGTAATGTAAAAGTTCTTATTGCCATCATAACTTTCACACACTTGGCAAGAGGAATAAGCCAATAAATTCAATTCTTTGCATGTAATATCACTCTACTCCTTCCTTCCTTCCTCCCTCAGTCTGACAAACTTTTATTACATTTTAATAAGTGCAATGCAATGGGTATATGTCATCTCATTTGATCCTTGTGCCAACCTGTCAGGGTAAGAAGGACAACTCAAGGGAAGAAGAAAGTATCACAGAGTTACTTATTTAGTGTAACACGGAAAGAGACAGAGTGGGAATTATAAACCAGATTTTCCAGCTCCTCATCTAGTACTCTCTGGAAATGTTATTCATCTCCTAAGACTGATTTTTCAGAAGACATCTGGTAAGCACCAAACAGTTAAAAAAAAAAAAATCTACATTTATCTTTTATTTTTGTTTTCCATCTTTTTAAAATTTTACTTTTAGTTGGCATGTAGTAACCATAACATATTTATGGGCTATGGTATGACATTTTGATTAATATATATAATGTATAATGATCAAATCAGGATAATTAGCCTACCCATCACCTCAAACGTTTATCATTGCCTTATATTGGCAATATTCAAAATCCTCTCTTCTAGCTTTTTGAAAATATACAATAAATGATGAACTGTGTTCACCCTAATATGCTATAGACCAATAGAACTTATTCTTCCTATCTAGCTGCAATTTTGTATCCCTTATCAATTCTCCTTATCCTCCCCTCCCGGCCTCCTCTCCCAACTTCCAATAACCACAGTTCTACTCTTTACTTCTATGAGCTCACCTTTGTAGCTCCCACATAAGAGTGAGCTCCGTTCTCCATCTTAACAGTCCTAAAACGCCAGTAAGTTCCTCCTGGTGTAATATAAAAGATTCTGGGCCGGGCGCGGTGGCTCACGCCTATAATCCCAGCACTTTGAGAGGCCGAGGCAGGTGGATCACGAGGTCAAGAGATCGAGACCATCCTGGTCAACAAGGTGAAACCCCGTCTCTACTAAAAATACAAAAATTAGTTGGGCACGGTGGCGCGCGCCTGTAGTCCTAGCTACTCAGGATGCTGAGGCAGGAGAATTCCTTGAACCCAGGAGGAGGAGGTTGCGGTGAGCCGAGATCACGCCATTGCACTCCAGCCTGGGTAACAAGAGTGAAACTCCGTCAAAAAAAAAAAAAAAAAAAAAAAAAAAAAGAAAGAAAGAAAAAAAAAGATTCTTTTTGTTTTTGTTTTTCTATTTTGTATACATTTACACTTCTAACTACAACTAACAGGCTTCAACATTTTCTCCCTATTAGTCTCTACTTCCTTAAATCCTCTCAACTTTGACCAGTACATACTGCTTTCTCTACCAAGGAGTATCTGATATTTACCAATCTCTGCAAGGATTCACAAGCTCAAACCAAACTTGCCACCCTAGAGCCACACAGATCTTGCCCTACACTGCTTCCCAATGCATGGCATTCTCTCACTTAAAGGTTCTTCCTTTTTTTCTAGAATTCATGCATACACATCATGACTAGCACTATATGCCTTATAGTTGGATCACACATATTACACTTATACAAACATATGCATACTCACTATACACATACTTTACAAGGAATGCTCACTGCTTAAAACCTTTCCCCTTTTGGTCATCCCATTTAACTTGAGGAAACTTAATACTTTTATTTAAAAAATAGCTTTATTAAGATGTAATTTGCATACATACAATTCAGCCATTTAAAATACACAACTCAATGGTTTTTAGCATATTCAGATAGTTGTGCAACTATCACCACAATCTAATTGTGTGTGTGTGTGTGTGTGTGTGTGTGTGTGTGTGTATGACTGGAGTCTTGCTTTTTCACCCAGGCTAGAGTGCATTGGTGTGGTCTTGGCTCACTACAACCTCTGTCTCCTGGGTTTAAGCAATCCTCCTGCCTCAGCATCCCGAGTAATTGGGATTGCAGGCGCCCCCCACCACACCTGGCTAATTTTTGTATTTTTAGTAGAGATAGGGCTTCACCATATTGGCCAGGCTGGTCTGAAACTCCTGACCTCGTGATCCACCCGTCTCAAAGTCAAAAAGTTCTGGGATTACAGGTGTGAGCCACCGCACCTGGCCTAATTTTATATTTTTATCACCTCCCCTCAAGAAATTCTGTTCCTGTCAGCAGTCACTCCCCATCCTGCTCACGTTTCACCCCTACACAACTACTAGTCTACTTTCTATCTCTACAGATTTGCCTATTCTGAATATTTAACATAAATGTAGTCACATCATATGCAGTCATTTGTGAATTACTTTTCTTTCACTTAGCATAATGTCTTTTTTTTTGTTTTTAAACTCTGTTTCTACCTAGTCATTCAAATACCACTCCCTCCGAACTTCTCCTGGAGTGACCAGGCAATGGTGTAAATCAACATAGTAATTACAGGGAAGATTAGCAGAGTTAGATACCTTACACAGAACTATGAAAGAGTCTGAAGCCCACAGCCCTACAGCTCATCCATTCTAACACTGCACCATTGTCCCTCACAAAGTACTCATATCTCTACGGCTTTAGCCTGGGGAAACTGAAAGGATATAAATGACATGTGTATACACAGTGGCTTAAAGGGTCCACAGGAAGCCTTCATGAAGTCATCAAGTACTTAACTGTCTCAATAGCATTTTTTTTTTTGAAGGATGATCATAGGTTTGCGTATAAAATTCAAATTCAAGTTCATCAGTCTAATTAAATTAAATGTCTCTACTGGAGAAGTTATTGAGCCAAAGAGACATCAGTTTTTATGAAAAGGTTTTGTTCTTTTGTTTTGCAAAAACCTCAGCCACCGAAATAGTCCCCAGGAAGCCCTTCAAAATTCTAAAAATGCAAGTCAAGAGAATGCTAATTAAACGTTTCATTAATGTTTGCCATATAGTGAGCCTATTCATTTCAGTGAGGTCAAATTTATGATACAGCAGAGTTAGAATTTTATAAGCTCTATGTATACTTTATAGTACATTGGGGCACCTCATAAAATTCAATTGTACAGTACATTTATGTCCTTTTTTTAAGGACCTGGATCATAATTTAAGTTTTTAAATGATTAGAAAGGTTTATAATTTTTGCCTTTTTGCTTTTATGAGCCACTATGAGAAGAACTTAGTTGGTGCCAAGACCTTAGTGAGAAACATTAACCCCAACTACTATATTGTTTCTGTGGGAAAATGTGCTTCACTTTGTAAGATGATCTCTAGAAATATACCAAAAGTGGCAGCCATCATTATACAGTTTCTTCTTTTCAGAAGAAAAGAAGCAGTGGTAGTGGAAATGACAAATTTCAAGTTTTAGTGTAATTTTCATCTTTGCAATCAAATAGACTGTGATCAGTAGATCCTATTTCTTTTATTTCCTAAGGGACATACAGTGCATAGTAGGTGCTAAAGAAATAGATTTTCAGTTTCACTCCATGAATACACAGAAACAGGAGCAGATGTACTGCTCTTATTAGAAGGCAGAAATTAGGACATCACTCAATTGTGCAGGGAATCCAGAGCCCCTGATCAATCTTGTGGGAAAATCTGTTCAATTACTCAATATCCTCAAAGCGCCTTCCCCAAATGAGCACGTTCAGGGGCTCAATCCATCTTCACTGAGCTATGCCAGATGAACTGTTCTAACATCTAATTCTTTTTATAAAGCAGAAAATGTTTCTCAAGCTCTTTATGGCTGATTGAACTAATTTACTGTGGAACAGGCAGCAGCCTATCTTTAGATAAATGCTAATCAGGACGTTAGTGCTCTCTTCGGTCTGACTGCCACTATTATGCTGAAAGGGAAGGTCAACAGCTAATAAACCCGGTTAACAAGCCATTCTGAACTTCACTTTAGCTTAGCACTCGTCAAAGCTGCAGTCATTAAATCCATAGATTATTAGAGGCTGCCCTCCTGTTTTCACTGCACACTAAGACAAACTTTCAGTACAGTCATTAATTGAATTAACATTGTCTAATCCAATTTTATAGACTGTAAACCGAGATATGACCAAGGGGAAGGCCCTCACAAATGCCCTCACAATAAAGCAATGGGAATACAGTCACCTGGGGTTAGACTCAGGTTGGAGAGGGCCAGGAACAATGCCATGTTAATGGTTTCTTTTCCCTTACGGCCCTCCCTCCTTTTCTTTCTTTCCTAAAATCTTTCAGCAAGTAAAATAATAGCATTTTGCGTCTCCTAGAAGATAGTTTTACGCCACAGAAAAGCCAAGCAGGGAAACAGTACAGCCGTTTGTCTCATGGTCCCATACAACCCAAGACAATAATGCAGTCTCAGATAAGCAGTAGTGGGATCCCATTCTACCAGATATAACCAGAAAATCAACTTAGTTCAAGACCCCTGAGAGACTAGGTCCTTGTGTGACAACCAAAGGGCTGTCAAAACATTCAAGTGAGACCAAGAAACTCTAATTTGAAAACTACAAATGTTTTACTATCATACCCCAGAGTTTTGGGTACAATGAGATGGGCCACAACTGTTTTAATCCATGGTTTATGACAAATACTAAGAGGCTCACTTGCCTTTATTAAGTATAAGAGGAGGCTGGACCTTATCTAATTGGTCTCTGCCTCTCAAGAAGGAGAAGTGTATATGGTGAATTCTGCAAGAGGGAAACCTACGGTTTTCTCTTTTTTGCCTATGTAGGGTACCAAAATAAGTAGCCCAAAGACGGCATAAGGAAAACTTTATGCTTCACAACAGAAATCTGGTCTGCCCATCCAAGGTCATTATATTATTACCACAGGTCTATTCATAGGATAAGAATATTAATTTAAAATAAGCCTGAGCTTTAACAAAGAAATCTCACACCTGTCAAGTACGACATTATGAGGATATTTAATAGAACAACAGAAGAGTAGGTGATAACTAGACTGTGGCAGCCCATGCCGTATCACATTCATTGTACAAGTGAATGTACAATTCAACAGTTTTCATTTCAGAAGAAAATGTCCTCGTCAATATGGTCACATGACACAGACAGGGAGGTCTTATCTGCAACAATATATGTGTGATTCTTGGTGTATCTGGGCCAATCACGGTAGTCTCATTCCATCATCAGAATGAGACTGGCTTAAAGCGTGAGAATGTGATACAACTTGAGGCCACTGAGCTTGTGAGTAATCTGCTGAGATTTTCTGAAAAGGTTTCCTTATGCCTAATGAGGAGACATGCAGGTGTGTATCTTTTGATGTGGTAGCACCTGGAACTTTTGCAACCAACAGCTTCTAAAATGATGTGTGGTCTGCACAGTAATGACAAAGGCCAGAGCTTGGAAAATTATAGTCCACCCATTTTTGTAAATAAAGTTTTATTGGAACTTGTTCACTTACATATTTTCCATGCTAAGATTGCTGCGGTGAACAGATCCAATACAGATAACATGACCAGCAAAGTTGAATATATTTAATATTCTGCCCTCTATAGAAAAAAAAGTGCTCATCTCTGATTCAGATTCATAACTAGTTTTTTCTTTTCTAAATATTTAACCAATAAATGTACTTACGACACTTGAGTAGCAGTACATCTATATGACAACCACAAAGTATTCACGTTCATGTTTAAGGTCTAAAACCTAGTTTTAAGAATTACACTATTTTCTCAGAATGCGAGCATTCATGGGACAGATGGAAGTGACTACAGTATTTTAGCTAAAGCATCTTTCAGCTATAATCCAATTCAACAAATGTTTATTGAGCTCCATGTGTCATAATATAAGTTTGAATAAAATACCATGTCCACACTCAAGGAGCTCAAAGAAAAACAGTTGAACATATAAAATCCATAAATAATCTGTAAAGGGGGGAGCAGACCGTGATAGGTACCCTTAAAAAAGAACAGAAAAAAATGCTACATTGCACAGACAGAAACATCACATCTAACAGGGATTTTTTTTTTTTTTAAGTATCCCTGGAAAGAACTGAGGATTTGCTGTGTCTCAGACACTGCTCTGAGTACTCTATATTTAACTCTTAAAACCAACCATGAGGCAGATACTATCACTGCCTCCATTTTACAGATGAGAAAAAATGAGGCACAGAAAGATAAAAAAACAAATGCTCAAAGTTCCCGAGGTGGGCTGACATTTTAGCCCATCAGTCTAGCCCCAGAGTGTGCACTACTGTCTATTCTCTGCTATACATTTAAAGAGCACTGTACAAGAATCCAAGAGAGAGAGCCAGTGAGGAGCATTACTCATTAGCCCTATGTAGCTAGAGGACAGTGTTTGGAATAAAAGAACAAAAAAGGGGGCATACTACCAAAGACCCTGAATATTCAGCAGAGGAGTCTATTTCCAATTCGCAAGCAGTAGAGAGCCTTGAGGGATATTCTTCAGGGTAAAGGAATTATTTCACATGAAAAGTGCAAGTAGATTATTCTGACTGAGACAAAGTAACAGATTGAAATCAGAAGATTATTAAAATCTAGTAAAGAAGTAATATGGCAGTAGCATTAAATAATAGAAAAGAGAGAAAAAAATATTGAAGAGATGTGAGGGCTAAGGGGGAGGAGGAACAAACAAGTGCAGAGGTTTTCAGTTCAGGTGGATGGGAATACCCACGGGGTATGTTCATATAAGGGCGGAACTGCACTGCTGCAGAGTAAAGAAAAGACTCTGGATCCAATTACTAAATGTGAAGTGAGTCAGCTTGTCAGAAATGCTAGGCTGGAGCTGAGGTACCATTTATTACCAAAAACACAGAATGATCTACAAGTAAAGGTAACAGTCCTCTGCACAGCCCTTCCTAAGGGAATCAGCCAGGACATTGGACCTGCCATCTAGTAGCCAGGTTCTATCCCACTGGAACTCTTACTCAGAAATCTGCATTATGAAACTGCTAGGGTAACATAGTTAGCAATAGGGACAGAAGATAAAATGCATGAGGTTTAAGAGGTTCATAGAACGAGTAATGCATGAACTAAACTTGAGAGGAACATGAAAAGACACGGAGTAGAGAGGGAGGAAGCCAGATGAAAAAGAAATGAAGATGAATACAGCTGTGTTGGCAGAGAGGTAAGGGAAGAAGAGAGAGGGTGAGAGAGCATGCAAGAGTATGCATATGTGTGCGCAAGCAAGATGAGGATACGTGGCAGGGGGACAGAGAGGGAAAGAATAAGAAGAGTTGATGAATGTGTACAGAACCCTATCACCTGACCAAGATCAAGCCACAAAAGAATAATATTATGACTATCTTAATTGCACTTCACATCAGGCCTTACTGAAATAAAGTTCTCCACATTAGGTAGTTTCTTACTGTTCAAAACAAACAAACCCTTACAGCAAATTAAAGTAGATCTTAGTTCCTTGTACTTAAGCCAGAAGAGAAAGAACACAATTTCCCATATTTCCCTGAGGTCTACATTTATAGTGCATAGATTAGGTAAAGAACAAACATGAAGAATCTTCCTATTTCTATTATATGATAGTTCATTCTCTAAGGTCAACAGAAATGTATGCATTAGGAACATAGGCTTGACCTACTTTATGCCTTATGAATCCATACGATGAAATCAGTATAACCTTTTTGACAACATATATCAAAATGTAAAATGCATTTTCTTGTTTTATATAGTGTCTTAAGTTTAGTTCAGGCATTTCCAGCAAGTTGCCATGTGATGCTGCTACTGCTGGTCTGGGGATCACACTTTGAGAACCACTGACATCGGGGCTGGATGAAGACTTAGTAATGGAGACAAATCCAAGGAAACACGAGAAGTGAGATGAGTCAAGGAAGAAACACTAAAAAATATAAACATGTAAAGGATATCCAAGAAAGTAGGGCTAATAAAAGATGCTGGAAGTAATTAGACCACTAAGAGGAAAACCAGACAAGGCTAAAACAACAAAAATAAACAACAGAGAGTTTCCAAAAGGAGGACATCAAAAGAATCCCTAAGTAATTCAAAGACAAATACAGATGCTCCTAGACTTATCATGGGGTTATATGCCAAAAAGCACCTTGTTAGTTGAAAATATCAAAAGTCAAAAAAGCATTTGATACACCTAACCTATGGAACATTATAATTTAGCTGAGCACATCTTAAATGGGCTCAGAACACTTATGTGGGCCTACAGATGGGCAAAATCATCTAATATAAACCCTATTTTATAATAAACTATTGAATATCTGATACTTTATTGGATACTGTACTAAACGTGAAAAACAAAACGGTTTTGCACCCAAACTATCATAAAACCAAAAAATCATAAGTCAAACCATTCTAACTTAGGGACCATCTGCACATAATATCGCAGTAAAACTAACTGTGAATAAGCCTCAACAAGCCAATATCTTGGCATCTGTGGGGCTTTATCTCCTGGCCAAGTCCCCTCCTTCAGTTTCTCCCTCCTGTACTGCCCGTTTACAGACATAAAGGAGCACATATGTATACTCATTCAGATAAATTAAAGAAGAATATATTAATGTCATTTCCTTCAAAATAGCAGCCCTCACCTGCTAACTATCAAGCTCCTCAAAGATCCACATAGTTATCTAAAGTTAGGAAACCTTCCCAACTTGTCAAGACAAAACCCACAGAAGCTGATTTGCCCAAAATTCAAGTTGGCAAGGTATGAGGCAAGCACCATCTAGAAACATTCTAAATGTTCCATGCCAAGCTGTAGGAAATGCCAACCTAGATCTTCAATTAGGCCTTGGAACAACAAGTAAGCTCTTCCACTGTCTGTGCTTTTTAACATCCTTCAGCACTGCCTCTCATGTGTGCTGTAAGGAGCCAACCTCCACAGAGGGAACTCACAGGCTGCTCTCACCTCTGTCTGCCCAATTCCACTTTAAAGTGCCAACAGCCTATCAATAACTGCTGGCAGTGACTAAAGCTAGGCAAGGGAAGATAGAAGACAATGGCTGAGAGCTACAAAGAGGGGAAAGAATACTATTAGAACTAGTGTCTGCAGATGAGGCCAGCTCCTCAGTGAAACTAAGGAGAGTTTTCCCTTCTAGGGAATATCTGACTAAGAGTAAGAAAGTAGTAGAAGGTACCACCCCAAACCTCCTGAGCCAGACCTGCAGCTGCAGCACCCACCCTCTGTGACTAGTCCCTGTGAAGGCTGGCTGAGCCAGCACGTTAAGGGACTGGCAGCAGACAAGGAAGCAATCCATCAGTGAGAAAAATAGGCCAGAGGGCACGGGGAGGTGAGACTCCTTACAGCTTTTCGTGCCTAGTTCAGAAACTATCTCATCTTCTTGGTACGGTCTTTTAGTTGTCCACTTAGTCTCTAAACAAACAAACAAATAAATAAATAAATGAACGGTATGAAGATGGGCTGGGCTTGGTGGCTCATGCCTGTAATCCCAGCACTTTGGGAGGCTGAGGCAGGCAGATCACAAGGTCAGGAGTTTGAGGCCAGCCTGACCAACATGGTGAAACTTTGTCTCTATTAAAAATACAAAAAAATTAGCTGGGCATGATGGCACATGTTTGTAATCCCAGCTACTCAGGAGGCTAAGGAGGGAGAACTGCTTGAATCCAGGAGGTGGAGGTTGCAGTGAGCCGAGATCGCACCACTGCACTCCAGCCTAGGTGATAGAGCGAGACTCTGTCTCCCAAAAAAAGAAGAAAAAAGTATGCAGACATCATGTTTTTAATCCAAGTGAAACACTGCAAAACAGCCAATGATGATAATGACAAGGGAATATTAGAGAAACAAGAGCAGATATAGAAGAGAGCACAACTACAGGGAAGACAGATTAGAGTTTGAACCTTGAGCTCTACACACTGAATAAAAGCCAGCAGCTCCTGAAGCCTCAGTTTCCTCACCCATAAAATAAATTCTGTCCAATTCATGGAATTGTCAAGAGGATTACATGAGATCAGAAATATAAAGTATTGAATACAATACTCAGCACACAATAGGTATCCAATTACTGGTAGATACTATAATGATTATTATCTGTTACCTGAAATCATTAACACTAATTGTGTCCCATAACCTCATTTGCGTGCATGTGAGATGAGAGACAGAAACACATGGTGAGGGAAAAACGAAGGAAACAATGTTATGATTAATTTTATGCGTCAACTTGGCAAGGCTATATAGCAGGCAGCCAGTTAATTTATCAAACATGAATTTAGGTATTTCCATAAAGGTATTTTATAAATGTGGTTGCCTTCTATAATCAGGTAACTTTAAGTAAAGGAAGTTATCCTCTATAATGTGGGTGGGTTTTATCCATTCCGTTGAAGGCCTTCAGAGCAAAAACTAAGGTTTCACAAACAAGAGGTTTTGCCCCAAGACTGCAAATAACTCCTGCCAAATTTCCAACCTACTGCTTGCCCTACAGATTTCAGACTCGCTAGCCACCCACAATCAAGTAAAGCCAATTCCTTAAAATAAATCTCTTTATATTTACACAGACACTCCTCCTATTGGTTTTATTTCTCTGGAGAACTTGAACCGATACAAAGAGAGAAAAAAACACACACAGGTCAACAAAAGTGATGACAAAAAAATAAACATAAATCAGATGAAACTATTAAAAGAGCTTGGTCAAGTCCTGGTATAAGCACTCCATGACTAATAGAAATAGTCACAGCATTGCCCTGTGAAGTCAACCAACATTTAGAGAATTTTATTTATTTATTTATGACATGGATTCTCACTCTGCCACCCAGGCTGGAGTACAATGGCACAATCTCAACTCACTGCAACCTCCGCCTCCCCGGTTCAAGCAATTCTCCTGCCTCACTCTCCCAAGTAGCTGGGATTACAGGTGCCCACCACCACACCCAGCTAATTTTTGTATTTTTCGTAGAGACGTGGTTTCACCATGTTGATCAGGCTGGTCTCAAACTCCTGACCTCATGATCTGCCTGCCTCGGCCTCCCAAAGTGCTGGGATTACAGGCGTGAGCCACTGCACCTAGCCTCAGAGGATTTTAAAAGCAACATTCCATTCCATTGTTTATCATTTGATTATAATTTTATGTAATACATGTTGTTCTCAATTCACTAAATACTTATGTCAATCTGCTACCCAGTACCTGCTTGTCTGAAAGCATATTGCTGCATCAAAATTGCATTAGGACATAATTAGCACTGCATTTTAAGTAACTTCTTTTCCGTTGTTTTACTTAAAGACAGGTAAAAATGTTTTTCATTAAAATAAAAATTCAGAATTATAAGGGAGAATGGGGGGACAGGAAGCCAGGTAGGAGTATAAAAGTACTCTGATCTGTTTCTGTAACACCCTTCTAACCATTAAATTTGTTCTTGAATAATCTGTGTGTGCTTTCTTACCCTGGGAAGCAGCCTTCTTTGTGGACCTGCTGTGTGCCAGTCAAGGGCTCCATGCTTTGCCTCCTAGCAGTTTATAAACCTCCCTCTAATCAAGTCACTGAAGTTTCTCTTAAGGTGATGCATAAAGACTTCACAGATTACCAAGTAGAGGGGAAGACTATGGTTTACATTATTTTTTCTTTACCAGTCAACAACCTATTAATTGCAAAGAAACTGTATTTGCTTGGGCTGGATTGCAGCAGAATGGATACTCAGATGCATTCAACTCAGCTATGCTATGGCAGAGGAGAGACTCCTTTGCTATATTTATTTTACTTGAAAACCATTTTAGTGAATTGAGTATTTAGTTTAATGAATGATGCTTTGAATCCTCCAACCAAACTCCAAAAACAATAAATAAAACAACATTTGTAACTCATTACTATAGGCACCTTTCTAAGTGCTTTATATTAATTAACTCATTATCTCCACTTTATAGATGACGAAATCGAGGCATAGGAGAGCTGAAAAATTTATGCATGGTCACAAGAGAGACAGACTCCAACGTCTGTACCCTTTCATCACTACTCTCCTAATTCCATCGATATATCATCCACTCGGCACACAATTATACAGAGTAGCACAGACCCATTCCAGTGTCTGAAAACGAATTTGAGAAAACGGCATTCACCAAAAAAATGACATTCTTTTGTAATGTTTAAAAAACTGGAAAAGCTATCACTTGGCTCTTAAAGTGCTAAAGAAAGTTGTTAATGATCTTACTTAACTCAAGTTTCCCTGTTTGGCCAATTGATCACAAATTAAGCTGCATTTATCATCCGTGATAATGATCTTATAAAACACACACTTATGTCGAAGTTCATTGAGAAGTCACCAATTAGAGGCTAGGCACAGTGGCTCAGAGACAGGTAATTCCAACATTTTGGGAGGCAGAGGCAGAAAGGTCACCTGAGGCCAGGAGTTTGAGACAAGTCTAGGCAACACAGCAAGACCCTATCTCTACAAAAAATTTGGCCAGGCCTGGTGGCATACACCTACAGTTCCAGCTATTCTGGAGACTCAAATAGGAGGACTGTTGACCCCAGAAGTTTGAGGTTACAGTGAGCTGTGATCAACAGGGCAAGATTTTGTCTTTAAAAAAAAGAATTAAATTCAAAAAGAAGATATCACGAGTTAGAGGACTGCCTGTGCAAACATTTTTGCAGTTAGGAGTTAAATGAGGATGCAAAAAGCAAAGCACCCGGCACCTGACTGGCACATAACAAGTCCACCAACAATACCACTTCCCAGGCCTCTCACCCCTAAATCAAACGGCTGGCTTATTTAGCTATTCCCTATGATGTGCTTTAATGAATCGAAAAGGTGTTAAAATCTATTAGTCTAGGTCAGGTGCGGTGGCTCATGCCTATAATGCCAGCACTCTGGGATGCCAAGGGCAAGGGCGGATTGAAGCCAGGGTTTGAGACCAGCCTGGTCGAAATGGTGAAACCCTGTCTCTACTAAAAATACAAAAATTAGCCAAGCGTGGTGGTGTGCACCTGTAATCCCAGCTACTTGGGAGGCTGAGGCAGGAGAATCACTTGAATCTGTGAGGCAGAGGTTGCAGTGAGCCAAGATCTTGGATTTACTCCATCCTGAGCAACAGAGCGAGACTCAGTCTCAACAACAACAACAACAACAACAACAACAACAACAATCTATTAGTCTAACCCCCACCAAAGTTCAGTAAATGGCCTCTGTGGCAATAAAGAACAAGAGCAATGTGCGCACCAGTTTTGGATTTGGGGCAGCTACGAAGCTTTCGTTCAGTTTTACTTACTAGCAACTCTCTCCTTTTTCTGATGTTTTTGCCACTTATGAGGGACTGGAAAATATGTCATCTAGTAGCCTTTTCTTACATCAATATTTGATTGCTTTTCATGTAAAACATGCTATTAAGTTAATCACAGATTGACTCTTACCACAAACACCTTTTAAATAGGTCAAATTAAGACAAAGGCCCATGCTCTTTGCCTCTATGGAACCGGGACACTAAACCAAACATTAATGTCAGCATACAGATTAAATGTCATTAAAGGCAATTTCTCACTTACACACATTTATCTCAATCTAATAATTAGCTAAAGGTCAGAGAGATAAACCTATGCATTGGAATCTACATTTCCTTTCCTAAAGGAGATTCAAAGCAATGCTGAAGGCTGTATGCAGATTTGGGTAATCTTCTTAAATAAACAGGCTAATTTGGACAAATTCAACAGAATTAAATACTAGTAGGGGGCAGTGACCAAAGAAAGGCAGATTGAGGTGCAGCAGGAAGGAGGTGCTGTACAGACCTACATGCTGGGCATCACAGCCTTATGAAATAACCTCTTTCATCTTTCACATACTTCTACCCTGTCCACAATATTCTACTACAATGAACACGTGAAGGGTGTGCTGCTGTCTGGATGCTGCAGCCTAGAAAACACACAGAGCAAAGTTTTAGGAGTGATGAATTCAGGATGCCCCATCTAGAGTAGCAGATGGCGCCTCTTCAACCCAGCTAATCTCTTTCCCTTTGTTGGCTTCCTTCCCTTCCAACCAATTTCACACTTTTCAAATTCTAAACTTCTAGCTAAAGACAGAAATTACCGGCATAGAAATTCTGATAAAGTTAAAATCCAGATAATTAAAAGAAAGTTCAAATAAAATGGCTTAAGTGGAGTCAAGAAAAGGTCCTAGGCTGGGTGTAGTGGCTCATGCCTATACTCCCAACACTTTGAGAGATCAAGCTGGTACAATCAATTGAGCTCAGGAGCTCAAAACTAGCGTAGGCAACATGGCAAGACCTAGCCTCTACTAAAAATAAAAAAATTAGCCAGTAATCCTAGCTACTTGGGAGGCTGAGGTGGGAGGATCACTTAAGCATGGGAGATCAAGGTTGCAGTGAGCTATGACTGTGTCACTACATGGCTGACAGAGTGAGGCCCTACCTCAAAAAGAAAAGGAAAAGGGAGGGGGAAGGAAAAGGAAAGGGAAGGGAGAGGGGAAGTAGAAGGGAGAGGGGGGAGGGGGAAGAGAAGGGAAAGGGAAGGGGAAAGGAAGGGGGAAGGGAGGGGAGCGAGCAAGGGAAGGAAAATGTCCTAAAGCATCTTCTACTGGGAGGAAATTTGAGGGTGGCAAGTGAGTACAGGAAAGAAGAAAGAGAGGCAGGGAACCATCTCTGTGAAACGCAGTTCAGGTAAGATGCCTTTAGACTCTGTCCTTCCAAACAAGTACTCAAGATACATTCAACAACAACAAAAACCTATACCTTTGTATACCATACTGTAAATAAAATGAAGAGCCAAACACAGTCAGTGCCCTTATGAACTGACAGTCTCTCTCCTATGGAGTCCAAAAAAAAATACTGCAACAGAATGTTTTAAGTGCCATCTATGAGCAAATCCAGGAAGGTGGGTCTTAAGAGATGCCCTGGCTCTATGTGCAGATGCAGGTAAGAGTTGGGTGGGGTCAAGTTTCTTCAAGATAAAATGCTACAATTTTCACTTGTTGATATTGCATTCTACTAAATGCCTTTCTAAAACAATGCTTGGTGTCAATTTTGGGAGAGGTGTAAATGCCAGGAAGCGGGCAAATGTCCTGTCTACAGGAATGGAATCTCAGGTATGTCCCGTATCCTATGCATCAAATGTGGCAAAGAGTAGTCATTCAATAGCTGCATAATCAAGTTGCATTAATATTCTCTTTTACCTTTCTCCCTTATCTATCTTGGACATATCCAGAACTGAGTGCTGTGGTCTAAATGTAATCAAAAAGTAGAGGCAAAGCCAGCATTAGAACTGAAGTAACCAAATCAGTTTCATTGAGAAAAAAAAGCTGTAACAGACCAAACAAAACAAAAATCTAAATTACATTTATCATTCCCTAAAACCACACAAAATCACATATGAAAATGTGATTTAAATTAAGAAGAAATCAACTGATAATGACCACAATATTAGCAAATATGCAATGAACATTCATATATGACCAGCACTACTCTAAAAGCTTGACTTTTTGTTAACTTATTTAACTGTCTCAACAACTCTATGAGGTAGGTGTTATGGTTTAAGGCAGAGAGAGCTGTTAAGTAAAGTGACAAAAGTGACAGGACTAGTGTCAGGGCCAAAGCTGGACCTACGGCTTCAGCTTCAGAGCCTATGTCAAGTCCACTAGAGGACACTGCCAATTGTATTCCTACTATGAACAGTAAGGAAATTAAATGGACCTACACAAACCAATATACAATAAAAAAAAGGACAATCACAGAAATTGTTTTTAAAGTAATTTTTTTTTAATTTACCTTTTAAGTTCAGGGTATATGTGCAGGTCTGTTATATAGGTAAACTTATATCATGGGGGTTTGCTGTACAGATTATTTCATCACCCAAGTATTAAGCCTACTACCCATTAGTTACTTTTCCTGATTCCTCTTTTTCCTCCTAACTTCCACCCTCCAAAAGGCCCTAGTGTGTATTATTCCTCTCCATGTGTCTGTGTGTTCTCATCATTTAGCTTCCACTTACAAGTGAGAACATGCAGTATTTGGTTTTCTGTTCCTGCGTTAGTTTGCTAAGGATAACAGCCTACAGCTCCCATCCATGTTCCTGCCAAGGACATGACCTCATTCTTTCTTGTGGCTACAGAGTACTCCATGGTATATATGTATAACATTTTATGTATCCAGTCTACCACTGATGAGCACTTATCCATGTCTTTGATATTATGAGTAGTGCTGCAATGAACATACACGTGCATATGTCTTTATGATAAAACAGTTTATATTACTTTGGGTATATATCCAGTAATGGTACTGCTGGGTTGACTGTTATTTCTGTTTTTAGGTCTTTGAAAAATTGCCACACTGTCTTTCACAATGTTTGAATTCATTTACATTCCTACCAACACTGTATAAGCATTCCTTTTTCATGGCAACCTCACCAGCATCTGTTATTTTTTATAAAGTAAGTTTTAAGATACATTTTCTCCTACTATAAGCAACTCACCATAACAGATCACACTAAATCTCCTTTTACATTAGCTTATAAAGTACAACTTAAGTCAGATTTATTGAACACTACATGCTATTTATAAGGAATCAGATTGTGAAATAGTTGTATAGCCAGGATCCCTTTTACAAAGAAAAGAGTCAATGTCATAGAGAAGAGTGCTAAAAAGGAATCAAATTAGCTAGATTGCAGCCTCAGAATGGCTACAGTAAATTACCTTGAGAAAGCCATTTCACCTTACTACTCTTGGTTTCTTCATTTATAAAATCAAGTAGTTGAAGTTGATCATTAGGTCCTGGTACACCCTTCAGTCCTGATAAAGTGTGATTTTGTGAAATACAAATGTTCGCTGGTTTTTTAAAATGATTGATCCAGCTGTACTTTATTATACTGAATGTGTATGAATTCCTTCAAATGAACATAAAAGTCAGCAAATAAAAGGAAAATGGAGGGATGGTAGTTAATAGCGTTTGAAAAAAAAAAAAAAGAGTCCTCTATGTATAAACTTCATGAACAGACAACAAAAGGGGCTAAAAAAAAAATCACACAGAACTATTTTCAAATATGCCAACTAAAGTGAGAAAGCAATTTGCATTTCTATGGGAGGCTTAATGATGGTTTGATTCTGGGATGCTGCATGAAATGGAAATCAAAGAACTGAAATGACCATCAAAACAAAACCAAACCCAGGTTCTCTTCTTGACTCTCTTTCTAGGCTCTCAGGATTAGTTCTGAAGAGTCAATTAACCTCTCCAAGCCTCAATTTCTTTCAAAATTGTCCAAATCACCCTTCCAAATAGTTCAAAATGTGATCAACAAAACATATACATATAAAGAAAAAACTATCACAGTATAATTGGTTGTTTCTTCTTTTAATTCTAACGACTACCTTCCTGCGAGCATTTCGAAGTGATGGCTAGTTTGATTACATCTGGAGAAAGACTGAAAATACTTGTGTCTAAGCAGAACATCTTCTTGGGTTGAAGAGGTCACAGCAGCCTCTTGGCCCTGTGGGATATGCTCCAGCTGATCCCCTGCAGGGCAGGGAACCAGCTCTGAGGCCTGTACATGGGGATTCTTGTTTGCACAAGTCACGGGCATTCTGCCTTTCATGAAATGACAGCATAAAGCTCAGAGGAGCACTGCTCTGCCCTGCAGCTGTGGCCAAGACTGCAATGTTTAAAGGTTACAGTGATTAAGGACCGTGGCTAATTTAGTTTCAACAAAATCAATTTCATTCAACTATAAATCTCTAATTTACATACCAGAACAAGCTAAACTTGGTTCTGATCAATATAATCTGAGAGTCACAATAATCTCTCTCCCTCCCATTCCCAACTTCTCTCCCCAAAAAAGAAAGATGTAGGGAAATCAACGAAAAATGTGCATTCACTTTGGCAAAGTTAACACGATCTTTTATTTGACTAAATATTATTTCATTCCTCTGATTTAGTAATGTTACAAGTGATGAAAAGTATTAAACTTAGATTGGTGCCTAATGTCAAAGATTTAGAAATTTAATATTTGAGGTTTCGCAGCATTGTTGGCTTAGTCTTCATCACTGTGCTAGTTAAAAAACAGTATATATTTACTTGTGTTCCATTCTCTATCCCTACAATCATTAAAAAGTGTGTCAAGGAGGCTGGGCGTGGGGGCTTATGCCTGTAATCCCGGCAATTTGGGAGGCCAAGGTGGGAGGATCACTTGAGGTCAGGAGTTCGAGACCAGACTGGCCAACGTGGAAAAACCGCATATCTACTAAAAATACAAAAATCTGCTGGGCATGGATGCACATGCCTGTAATCTCAGCTACTCGGGAGGCTGGGATGGGAGAATTGCTTCACTTCAGGAGGCGGAGGTTGCAGTAAGCTGAGATTGAGCCACTGCACTCCAGCCCAGGCAACAGAGCAAGATTTTGTTTCAAAAAAAAAAAAAAAAAAAAAGTCTTTTAAGGAAATGTACAACCTCCTCCCTTTCTCTCCATAGTGGACTACACAATGTATAAGGAGAAAGGAGTGAACTGTGTGACAAGAGCAAGTGAAACAAGACAAAGTGCTCCCAGTCCTTCTCTCTGACTCATCCCCTATGAATTCCGTTTTCTGTAGTATATTCTCCAAACTGGCTTTAGACCACAGAGGCAACCAAAATGGGTTTATCTTCAGCATCACTTCACCATCCCCCAAATCTCCTCCTCAACCACCACACCATCCTGATGGTTAAATCAGGGGAAAAAAATACTTAAAAGAGACTGAGGTGTTACAGAAGGAAATACTGAAAATCCATCCATTAGCTACCAATATCAATTATATATAATAATAGGAACTTGGGATATTGTGGTCTGTCAAATTGACTTTCTTAAAAATGACATGCTCCCTCTGCTTTAAGTCCAATGCAGGTCACTGCTATCATGCAGAAAATATTCCCTTGACCACCGAAACTCCTGTCTCTTCTTTCACCTTTCTTTCATCTATGAACCTCTTTTAGAGTGAGTTCTGCATTAGTTTACAGCCTCTGCTGTTTTCATGATATCCTGAGATTTGTTTTCCAGGCTAATGAAACTTTTCTTCCAGTATGAACCAACAGCCACACTCTGACACCAAATAGTCCTGTTTCAGAAATACAGACATAAGCCTGGATTTTATATTTAAAGTTTTTGAACAACTGCAGATGGGGAGACTGAGAATTCACAGCAGACAGAAATGCAGCTCTGCAAGGCACAAGCAGTGGGGAGGGAGGGGAACTAGGTGGCCAGCGGATGCTTAAAAAAAAAAGTGAATATTTAAAGAATAAAATTCAGACAGAACCAGAATAGAGACATTTCCCTGAGCCATGACCAGTTAAATGCTTTACCAATTTTTCTTAAAAGGAGATACAGATAATTCATTCAAGAATGAAATTTCATTTCGCTCGTGTATTATTCACAGTCTGCTGTGTATTATTTCTTTGAATGAACTGTGAATCAAAAAGACAATCCCCTCATAACATGGGTTGTGTAATCTCAACTAATTCTTTTTTATTGTCCATGTAAAGCTTCTGAGTAAAGTACTCTGTCAATTATTGGGGAAGTTATTATACTACATTATATACAGTGGTTACAAATGTAAGCTCAGAATTTAGACACACCTGCATTTAAATTCCAGCTCAGTCACTTAATGGCTGCCAGATTTTCTGCAATTATTTAAACATCAATTTTTCTGTATCTGCATCTGGAAAAATGGGGCTAATGACAGTATGTATTCACTTGGAGTATTTGTGAGGATTGAGATTACGCCTTTAAAGTATAACACCTGGCTCAAAGTAATCAAGAAACAAAATGTGTGTGGTTTAATTTATCCAGGCACAGAATATAAGGACAAATAAGACTTTGCCTTCTCCAACCCAGATGACTAGACTAGATCCTGGCTGTTTGGTTTTTTTTAAAAAGAAAATTAACTGAACTTTCAGGAGAGTGAGCAGGAAAGACTAGTCACCAAATTTCCTCTCTTCATCTTGAAATAGTGTTGTCAGGTTACAAAAAGCAACTGACAACTGCAACCACAGCAGCTGGATATTAGGATTTTTCAGAGATGTAAAAGAAACATTATGCTCATAACTTTCTGATTCCAGGAAACGGCGACAGCTTTGTGCTGCATATATTGTGGTTGACTAAAAAGAAGAACACATTCACATAACAAGCATTTTTTCTGAAAATGCTTTCTTGGAAGCCACTTGTAAGTATAAGCCCTGGAAAACTAGTCCATGGCAGTTCCACTGTACCATGTGAGTATTCTGGGGGACAGTATTCTCAAACATCCTGTACCAGTCCCAGAAAAAAATGCCAAATTAACAAGACGACTCAACCTGTTGTCCTGCCTACAGGCATGTGTCATTTGAAGAGGTGTGCATGTCTACGTGGATGCACACAAAGAAGCAAAACACAGGGCCAGTTTGTTAAAGAAAGCATTCATGTGTGAGTAAGCACATAAAAGAGAACTTCCAAAAAAATCACACAGAGCAAGATGAAAACATAATACAGCCTTTAGAGGAGGGGCAAATGAAACTAGACATTAACATTGAAATCTTGATTCATTTACAAATACTCATAGAGCAGTAACAAAATATTGTAATGAAAACCAGGACAGACAAAAAAGAATGAGAACACCTAATTATGTTTCAATAGACAAGCTTTATTTTTAAGTGTTATCTCTTTTTCCATCTTCAAAAATCATCCAAAGAAAACAAGAGCTAAGACAATGGTGTGGTTGGCCTTTCTTTTTTAATCTGTCTAATTAGTTTAGAACACTGCTGCACTTAGTGCTTCCTCAGATGTGAAATGTGTGCCTCTCTAAGCTTCCTTTTCACCTGAGAGAGAAGTGAGTGCAGGCCTCAGGTTTAGTCCATAGGGAACAGTATCTAACTAGAGCCTCATAATACTTTAATTGTATTATAGTCATTTTTATAGTTACTTTCTTATGACATGTGATATTTGCCTTCTGCTTACTATAGTGGTATTATATTTCCTTCTGAGCAAGTGTGTTTACAGGGAAAAAAACAATTAACAAACAACTGCTGAGGCCAGGTGCAGTGGCTCATGCCTGTAATCCCAGCACTTTGGGAGTCTGAGGAGGGCTGATGACGAGATTAGGAGATCAAGACCATCCTGGCCGACATGGTGAAACCCCCAACCCTCCTAAAATACAATTAGCTGGGCGTGGTGGCAGACACCTGCAGTCCCAGCTACTCAGGAGGCTGGGGCAAGGGAATTGCTTGAACCTGGGAGGCAGAGGTTGCAGTGGGCAGAGGTTGCAGTGAGCCGAGGTTGCACCACTGCACTCCAGCCTAGTGACAAAGCAAGACTCCGTCTCAAAAACAAACAAAACTGCTGATTAAGTAACAGTAGAGAGGAAAATTTCAACGTGGCAAAAGTTGAAGAGGGTACTAGATGGTCTTCAGCTATGGCAGATAGTAAATTGGCACAAGCTAAGACTTTAAAAACTCCTTCACATCATCCCCCACAGCTGTGTTCACCTCCCACTGCCCCTTCGAAGGGCCATAACTCGGTCTTATTAGTGGACTGACAGTCAAATGTGGAGAGGGGAAACAGGGCACAGAGATAATTGAATGAAGTCACACCAGTTTTGCTGCCATTATTCAATCCAATGGTTCTTCACAGGAGGATGCAGTGAAGTTGAAAGTGATCTTGACTTGAGCAGAATTCCCACCTCCAGTTCTCAGGCTGGAGATCCTTCTCATCTCTGCTGGCTACTCTGAGTTTTAACAAGATGTAAATTTCAGGAGACAGGATTTATTTTTCCCAGCCCAAGTTAGTCCTCTACGTTTAGACAGTCAGTAAATTGTTACCATCAGCTTTAGGAAAGGAAGCAAGCTTTCGGTCACAGGAAGAGATTAACAGTCAAATCGTATTCATCCTGTCACAGGTAGGTACAGCTGCACGCCTGCAGCACAAATAAGTTTCCAGCTGCGTTCCCGCATTTTCACCCCTTGCTGCACCAAACTTTAAGAGAATTGAATTCTTCCAACAAAGTGTGTTTTCACTGAAATGTGCTAGGTCCTATAAAAAAGTAACCATATGGAAATTTTCTCTATATTCTTTTTCTCCTCTTTCGCCATACCCCAAAAACACACATACGTGCACACATACGCTGTCTTATTCACGACCACTTATTTCTCTACAACCCAAACTCTAGAAAATCCTCTTACTACATTATCATTTGTTTTCTCTTTTTCACTGATAAGAGAAATATTTTAAATTATAAATACAACCCAGCTATCTTATCTGAAAAGCCATCATCACATACTGATCATATCACATAGTTTTATTTAACTAAAATGCCTGGGCAAGATGTTTCCTGTGTCAGCATAGTGCACTTTGAAATATTAAGCTTCACCTGAGCTTTCTGACTGCAAAGGCAAACACTCTTCTAAGACCATTCAAAGAACAATTATCTTTAAAAGATAATGATGCTGCCACCTACATTAGGTCCCTGAACATGCCCTTTATTCCCCTTCATGTAACACTGAAGTCTCTATGCACAAGGAAAGCAGTATGTGATGAAAAGATCAAGGGAGAAATGGAAGAGGATAAAATGGTAAGAAAAAAAGAAATGAGGAAATAAGAAGTGAAAGATGAGGAGGAAAAGGAAAAGGCTGGAGGAAGTAAAGCAAGTGAGAGACTAATCAGAAGTGAAGACAAAAGAAACTAGAAAATTCCTGACTTTGGAACACTGAACACCATAAAGACCCATATTTTTACATGATGTGTTTCACAAAATAGACGTCAAACTCATGCCCAGGTTTAACAGTGAACTGACATATTTACCAAGGGGTGCCCTTCACAGAGAGCTAAAAATATGAACCACAAAAACAGACAAAAATTACCCTGGACTCCAGGGCACAGGGGCAAGAGAGAAAGAACAGTGTCAAGACCTGCCTCCTCCAGCCAGTCCTGTTTGTCCACCCCTTCGAACTTATTCCTGTCCAAGGAGGTTAGCAAATGTGCCTACTCATTAACTCTCTCTGCCTTCTCCATAGATCACAAATGCCCCAATTGGTACCTGTCAGAACCCAACATCATCAACACTATGCAGAAAGTGAGGGGTGAGTGAGGATGAAGACAGGGCAAGAAAGATAACTTAGCATGATGACTGCACACTCTCACTGAAAGGCAGGCCTAAGGGAAGAAAATTAGACCCATTCCGCCTCACAGTGAAAAAACTCAATGGGTCCTGAGACTCATACTCCCTCCTCTCCATTGTGTAGGAGGCTCCCGGGACATATGACAGTAAAAAGACTGAGATAGTCAGAGGGAAACTTCCTCTAGTCCCCACACAGGCAGAGATGCTCCACCTTCACAGCAAGGGCTGAAAGTTTGCATGGCCACTTTGAAGCTCAGAATCCACAGATGACCAGATGAAGGACGACAGAAACAATCTGGGATATATAAAGAATTGTTGTGAAATACGAAAGATGGTTAAAAAAAAAAAAAAAAAGCCAAGAACTGCTTGTTCCAGACACCAGCCCCAAAGATTCATGCTGCCCACCTTCCATTTATACATCCTCAAAGCAGTAAAGGTTTCAAAGGGGTTCAAGATCGTCTTGGTAATTTTTAAGGTAACTTCATTATACAATTAGTTAAGGCATCTTTTCTGGGATAATCTGGCATGTAGTACTTCCGTCATCTATTCATGGTAAAAGTTTCCAAGTTACAGTTAAGTGACTTACACACCATTTTTTGGTAACAAAAAGCCCTGATGAGCTAAATTAAAGAAATAAGTAAATGAGGGTAGAAATGGGAGAGTACAAAAGGGAAAAATGAGAAGAGAGACTTGGCTAATGAGAGCTTTGTCTTCTAAAGATTCATTTCCTCAAGCATGTCAGTGTTGGATGTCAATCCAGAACTAGGCAACTCGATTTTTTCATCAGCCAAAAAGACTGAATGACCTTTTCCATCCTCAGTGGCTCCCCTCAGGCTTTATTTAGTCATGGTTGAAAATCAGGCCCTAGGGAGAAATCTTGCCTTTTTCCTGATTTCAAATCAACACATAAGTCACCTTAATTCCTATTTTAAAAGTGTATCTCCAATAAGTTACTAATAATCTAGCCATCCTTTATGCTTGGTGACCTAATCAAGTATGTGTCAAAAATTACTCAAGTAAGCCAAGCTAATCTCTCCCTTGGCTGTCCAACAATGAAGCTTTGACCCTGGGCACTGAGATCTCCTTACAAGCTTTTCCTTCCAATTTCCAATTTCCAGAGTCCACAGATGTCCAGGTGAAGTATGACAGAAGCAATCTGGCAAACTGTGGAATGGAGAGATCCTGTTTGGTGATACTGGAGAGTATCTAGTTTGGGTGTGACTTCAGATCTTTAGATTAATACAACCAAAATATTTGCATGATGCAAAACAAACATATTCTTATGATCCTACCTCATTCAGGATAGGCTATACAATGCTGTGGTATCAACTGCAAAATCTTTGTGGCTAAAAATAACAAAGGCTTCTCGTGTGTGTTCCATGTCTCTATAGCTGTTATGAGTCAGCAGGCGCTTGGCTCATCACAGTCACTCAGGCACCAAGACTGATGGAGTAGCCACCATCTTAAACATTGCTAACCTTCATGTAGAAGAAAAGAGAACATGGTAAAGCATGCACCCCTAAAAATGTCCTCAGCCAGGCATCATGGTTCATGCCTATAATCGCAGCATTTTGGGAGGCCAAGGCAGGAGAATCACTTGAGCCCAGGAGTCTGAGACCAAATTGGACAAAAGAGTGAGACCTCAGTCTCTACAGAAAAATGAAAAATTATCTGGATGTGGTGGCACACAACTGTAGTAGTACTAGCTACTTGGGAGTCTGAGGTGGCAGGATCACTTGAGCCCAGGAGGTCAGGGCTGCAGTGAGCTGTGACCACACCACTGAACTCCAACTTGGGCATCAGAGTGAGACCCTGTCTCAAAAAAATAATTTAAAAAATGTCCTCATGACATAGCTAAGGCATACTTTAATAAGCAAAGCTCAAAGATAACTTTTTAAATAAGCAGCATATAACATGGAACAGGGAAGACAGGTATCTTACCCCAGGGAGTAAGAAAGATAAAGCCTTGTATTTGAATAGCATTTTACTGTTTAAAGAGCATTTTGACATGTGTCACTCTGGAGAGGCACCTAAAATAAATTCTTTTAACATTTTAAAGATGGACAAAGTAGATATGGAAACTCCTAAAAAACAGAAAGGATGGAACTCACCATACCAAAATTCTATCATTTTAGGTCTCACTAGAGCTAGGTAACAGGCTAGTCCCACCATTTCAAGTCCAGCTTTGGACAAGTATTTAGCATGAATCTCATTTTCCTGATATGTAAAGTAGAGATAATAATACCTTAGATTATACTACTGCATAGGATTATTATGAGAATCAGATCATTCTTCAGATTGAAAAAAAACCCAAATAAGGAAACATCATTCTAATTATAGGATATCTTTGTCACTGGTAGCTGCACTTAGTAGGTACATAAAACCAAGAGGAAAATGCAATACTTTAGTGCTTTAAATAAAATCAAAGTAACATTTTGGGATAATCTAGGTTACTACTAAGGTTTGCTGCAATGGTGAAAGAACATAGCCTACTTGTATTTTAACCAATATTATTTATATTCTTTTCAGGGCTGCAAGGTGAATAGTTCCTTTCATTGCTAGCTTTAAACAAATGTTAAACATCCCTTTTTCTGTGGTTTAAACGTGTCCCCAAAGTCTGTGTGTTGGAAACTGACCCCCCAGTGCAACAGTATTGGAAAGTAGGGCCAAAGAGGAGGTGATTAGATCATGAGGTTTCGGCCTTCATCAGTGAATTAACGTCACTCACACTGGAGTTGGGTTGGTTATTGACAGAGTGGGCTGTTATTAAGGTGAGTTCTGTTTCCTCTTGCTCTCATGCTTTCTTGCTCTTCCACCCTCTGCCGTGGAATGAAACAGCAAAAAGAGCCCTTAGCAGATGCCAGAACCATACTCTTGTAATTTCCAGCCTCCAGAACCTCCAGAGCCACTCTCAGGTATTCTTTTACAGCAATCCAAAATGAAACAAGACACTTCTCAAAATTCATCTATACTTGCCTAACTTATCTTGTTTTATTTCTTCTCTCTAGTAAAGTCCCCAGCTATCTCAAAAGAAGTGAAGGATAAAAAAACACATCTTTCTGGAACATATATACCTGATTATTTATTTGCCACAAATTCCATACTTGGTGTGATACAAAAAAAGGATAATATCATAAGTACTTTAAATCATGTTTATAAAGATTTCACAAATTCAAAGGATTGCAGAAATTTCAGCTGTGATATCAACAGCAAAATCTCAATTTTCAAAATCTCCAAATTTCTGAATTTACATTTTATTTTCTTTAATTTTCCTGACAGCATTTAAGCCTCATGTGATCATGTCTCTAGCCAATTGTGAGATTATACTGAAGTGTAACCTCAGAATAACTGCGGTTTAGATATGGGCCTTCTGAGGCTGAATCCGGGTGTTTTTAATACAAAAAACTTCTTGCACGTTTTACAAATTTACAATCCATAAAATGTCTATAGGCATACCCATACACAGACCACTGACACAGAAAAGATTGCTTGAAGAGATGCTAGTAGACAAAATAAACAAATATATATATAAGAAGAATGCCACAGAAGAGTGGAATATATAATGTATAATATTTTTTAAAGGAATTAGCAAAACAAAAAGTATTAGGTATCAATAAAACAAATTCAAAGTCTCATAGCATGCTATATATTAAAATAAATTTCAGATTTGATTTAAAGAATTGTTATGAATAGTAAAACCATAAAGGAAAACACAGGCTAAATAACTGATTTGTGGGAGAGAATTATAAAGAAAAATATGAATATGTACATATTTAAAACATTCATACAATGTACTTTGTTCAAATATAGAAAGCAAGTAACAGAAGGAGACATGTTTTAAACAAATGCAACATAGAGTTTATATACTTAGCACATGGTGATTTTGTATACAGAAAAATTAAGTGTTCAATAAAAGCAGTCACACCAAACATAAACAATTTACAGATGAAACAAAAAAAAAAAACAAGGAAAATGCCCAATCTAGTAATCAAAGAAAGGCCAATGTAAAAACTGAGCAATCATTCACCCCAAACACTTATAAAGGTAAAACATAATTGATAATATCTGAAGACGGTGAGAGTGTAGTAAGCACTTTCATGACTGAAAAGTCTGAATTAATAGAAAACCTTAGGCTATATGTACAAATAATTTTTAAAATATTCAGACCTTTTAAAGATAGATGGGCAAATGATAAACAGCATGAGCTTTGAAGACAGACTATTTGGGTTCAAATTCCAGCTTCACCTATTGTGCACTGTGTGTCCTTAGGAAAATTACTTAATGTTTCTCAGCCTCACTTTTCTCATGTTTAAAATAAAAACAAATAATCCTTACTTTACAGAACTGATGTGAGAAATGACATGTGTAATACATGTAAAGCAGTTATCACAGTGACTATGACATAATAAATTTCAATAAATTTTAGGTAGTGCCACTATCATCAATGCTACTACTACCGCCAGAGCCATTCTGGAAAATAGCCAGAGTATTGATGTAAATTTATAAGTATACAAGAAAAATACAGGCCCACATAGCTCTAAAGAAAAACCTGTAAGAAAATACACCAAATGTAAAAGTGGTTATTAAAGAATTATGAATGACTTTATCTTTTCTGTAATAACTTCCTACTTTCTAAGTTTTCTACAATGAGTATATAACTTTTATACTTAGAAAAGCAACTATGGTTTGTGGGGGACAGAAAGGCTAAGCTCCCTCCTTGAGGTTATCATTTTTAGTTTGTAATAATAAATCTAAATAAAATTTAAACAAAACCAAGGTTTGCATCAAATATCTTTCCTATGCGTAGGGCATTTTCTGCATTCTATTTGCACTAGGTAAAGCAAGAAAAATATTAGAAGAAATCGGTATAAAAAAGCAATGAGTGATAAACAGCTCTGTGAAAAGATGGTATATCCACTATGCCTAATTCTGCTTTGCTAAAACCTAGGGAGACAAACAAGAGCATCAAGAGCAACTCCTATCTTGGATTCAGAGTACAGAGAAATCTTGATCAGAAATCTCAAATTCTTATGCAAACAAAGGTACCAAAGTTCACTCCCCACATCTTCCCCTTTTCTGAGTATAACCTCAGATGCAAAATGGAAGAATTCACAGAGATGGGACTTCTGCACACTATTTCCCATGAGACATGATGAGGAATGCCGTAGATATTAAAAGTTTGCAGCACATTCTCCTGCTCCCTTCTCAACTCTATTAACAGGCTACAGTGAGTATCAGGGCATGTGATCATTTTATAAAGGTACCACGTCACAAACTTCTTTAGAACCAGGGTAGTTGGGGAAGGATTATTAAAGCTCTTTTACCATCTGTCTGTGGAGGGGGAAAAAAAAAAAAACAACAGCAGCAGCAGCTGGTGCAAGAAGTAGCAAGATGTTGGTCCTGGAAGTGACAAGATGGGAAATGACAGGAAACAGCTTTTCACTCCTCCAACAGCAAAAGAAGCGTGCAGCCCGTGTTCCAGTGTTTGAAAACCTCCAGATGCTGCTCTCTTCTCACATTTCCATAGCTTTGTTCAGACAACATCTGAAAGCCTGCCTTTCTTTTTTCAAGCACTCTCTTTCTTTAGAGGAACATACAAAACTATCAAATACAGGATTCTCTCCCTTCCTCCTTTCTCTCACAGGCAATGTGAAATGAATTCTAAGTGTCACCATGGAAGGAAAAAATGTACAAATAGCATCATATGAGCCTCTGCAAAACTTTTTCCAGTTGTCTCCTTCAAGAAAAATTTACAATGTACTCTGGTTTCTGCCATTTGGTAGTTAATTAGATTTTGAGTAGAACTAAGGAGCCGAGGAATAAAAAATGTACAATGGCCAGTATTCTGAGGATAGGGCACCCTATGCAACAACTCACTTCTCGGAAGTGATGGGCCCTGCTTTCTTACTCACTGCACTAAACACTAACACATGCCTGCATTTGTTTCCACTCTAAATTTTAGTTCATGAAGTTAGAAAAGAGGTAACATTATACACAATATATACACAGTTCCAACTTCAGAAAGTCAAAGGACTAGCATACAATGTTAATCAAATATACTATTTAGAACTGCCCTATATGCCAAACATATAAAACCAATTTGGGACATGCACATAAAATATACTAAAATTACACTGAGTAAAATTTTCAATTTTATTCGAGGTCACAGATCATATTTGGGAATCTCCCTGTTTCAAGCTTCATCAGCCTCTTCCTTGCCCTTGGTGATTTTGCACAGCTGGTGACCAGCCCCAGGTACCCCCCTCTTCTTCAGCAGCCAGCTCAGCCTTTAAGATCCAGGTGGGATCTTCTTTCCTGCACACCTCCCCAACTTCCCTCTCTGAGCAAGTGAATCTTTCCCATGTACTCAAACAGCATGTCTGTTATAAAAAAACCCCTAAATGGTAATTCCACTGTTTAGAGGTTGGTCTATCACAAATAATAGCCTCTCACAAGGGAAGAGGTCATTTCTTCTTGATCTTTATATACCAGTGCCTGTCATAATACTTGACATTCATTTTAAAAAATATATTAATCACTACTACATACCAGGCACTAGCAATTCAAAGTCTGAATAGATCATAGTTCCTGTGTCCCCAGGGCCTTATATCTGTGAACCTGGATATAAAAGTAAAAACTAACAATGTATTCACCATTATAAACAAGGCACTATAGAAATCCAAACCAGGTCACCCATGGAAGCTGTTCAGTCAATGTTCCGTAAGAAAAAAATATCACCGGTTCAGCAGTTGAAAGTGCTTCCTAGAGAATTCCATTTAGCTACATAATCTTAAAAAAAAAATTACTTCAAGGCTGGGTGTGGTGGCTCACGCCTGTGATCCCAGCACTTTGGGAGGCCGAGGTGGGTGGATTAACTGAGGTCAGGAGATCGAGACCAGCCTGGGCAACATGGTGAAACCCTGTCTCTCCTAAAAATACAAAAATTAGCCAGGCATGGTGGTGGGTGCCTGTAATCCCAGCTACTTGGGAGGCCGAAGCAGAGTTGCTCGAACCCAGGAGGCAGAGGTTGCAGTGAGCCAAGACTGTGCCATTGCACTCCAGCCTGGACAACAAAAGTGAAACTCCGTCTCAAAAAAAGTCATTACTTCATCTGTAGACTCATGTTATCTCATTTTATAGATGAGGAAACTGAAACTGAGGGAGGAAAATGAGGTAATATTTTTTTTGTCCAGCCCAGGCTGGAATGCAGTGGCTGGATGTCAACTCACTGCAACCTCCACCTCCCAGGTTCAAGCAATTCTCCTGTCTCAGCCTCCTAACTAGCTGGGATTACATGAACCGACCACCAGGCCTGGTTAATTTTTTTTTTTTTTTTTCCCCAGTAGAGACAGAGTTTCACCATGCTGGCCAGGCTGGTCTCGAACTCCTGACCTCAAGTGATCTGCCCGCCTTGGCTTCTCAAAGTTCTGGGATTACAGGCATGAAATACCATGTCCAACTCCAAAAATCAGTTTTAAAAGACTCTACCTTTAAGCTGGCCAAAACTCATGATTCTCATTCCCAGTTCTTCCTTATTGTTTCGCCAATGAAGCATGAGAGTCAGAAACTCTTTCTGATCTGCCTTTGCTAATCAATTTTGCATTCCCTTAATCTTAAAACTTTTTCTACTTCCTCCTAAATTAGTTTGTTAGCTTATAAATAGCAAGAAACTTCCCTTTTATTAGTTCCAAATCTCTATGGCTTATGGTATATTTTACATACATATGAATAAACAAAAATATGTATAGATCTGAAATTTTTAATTTATAATATGCAATATGTAAACTTCCGTACTCTTGAAATAATGCTCTGTCAATTTCCTTAAACTTCAACTTAACTACCTAATTTTTCATATATCCTTCTATTTTTTCTTAAAATTGTTGATTTTTCAAAAAAATTAACATTATATGAAAATCCTCATTTGAATAAAGTTGTACTGTCTTTCCCAAAGTAGCTTCTAATCCACTGAATTTTCACAACTATTTAGGTACTTTGATTTTAAAGATTAAGAGTGATGTACAAGTAAGACAGAACGTGGAAAATGTAAATATTAACAGTATCTATGACTCCAGGCAAATCTTACCTTCAATTTTTCTCTCCTCTCTTCCCCAAATACAAAGTACAGTCCTGTACATAAAACAGATTTTATTAAGGTACTTGAAAATACCATTAGCTTTATTGCCAGTCGACTACATACTGCTGACTCACTGAAAGTGTCATCTAAAAATCTTAAGTCTCATCTTCTCTTTCAATTCTCTATTTTCACAGTTGGGTTTTCAAACATAATCACACTTTTAGTCCTAGTAAATCTTATTTTGGCCACTGCTAAATGAGTCAAAATCCAAATATGTCCTGTTTCTCCCTACCACATTTCTGACCCAAGAAGCTTTTGTATTATTTAAAATTATAACTTCATCCCAGTCAAAGACAAAAATCTGGATAACATAGAGCCAAGGACAGATTATTTGTGATAATCTTAGAAAGTTATCTCTAGAGTGAAATAAACTTTATTAAGTAGAATTAGAAAAATTTATAAAATTAATTATGAATGCTCATAATCATAATGCCACCCAGCCTATAGTTTTCTACTTGTTCACAAAGAGACCAAAAATCTTCCTGAAGGACAAATGCATTCTGTCTATGACATCCTCCTGAATCACTGGCCCAGACCTCTTGCCAAACAGGAATTGCTGAATTCATGCTGCCATTCTGTAAGCACTATACTCTTTTCTCAGTGTTTACTTATATCACTTGTTGGGAAATACCATCGGGACTCAAATTAAAGGTTCAGAATTTACTCGTATTGTTTTTATTAAAGCCAAAATGCATTTAACTCAAAGATGACAATTAAGGCCAGGCACAGTGGCTCACACCTGTAATCCCAGCACTTTGGGAGGCCAAGGTGGGCAGATCACCTGAGGTCAGGAGTTGGAGACCAGCCTGGCCAACGTGGTGAAACTCCATCTCTACTGAAAATGTAAAAATTAGCCGGATGTGGTGGTGTATTGTTGTCATCCCAGCTACTTGGGAGGCTGAGGCAGGAGAATCGTTTGAACCTGTGAGGCAGAGCTTACAGTGAGAAGAGATCATGCCACTGTACTCCAGCCCGGGTGACAGAGTGAAACTCAGTAACAAACAAACAAACAAGCAAAGATGATAATGAGGCTATAACTGAATTGCATCAGGAGCCTAGAATCCATTCTCTGTAGGCAGGCAGGTGTTACCTTTTAGTCTGTTCTTTAACCTTGAACTTCTATCTCATCTGTGAAACCTTACTCTTCCTCTTAGTGGGTCATTTTCCTTTATAGAGAGGTAACACACAAAATTAGAATTCATGAATCCTGCATTCTGTATCACCCAGCACTATACCACCCACCACTGGCAATATTCACCTTTCCCTACCTTCCTTTATTGTCTTTATCAGAAAAAAACTTGGCCATGTGGTGGCTCCCACCTGTAATCCCAGCGTTTTGGGAGGCCAGGGAGGGAGAATCACTTGAGCTCAGGTGTTCAAGACCAGCCTGGACAATATGCTGAAACCCCATCCCCATACTGAAATTAAAACTATAAAAATTAAGACAGGTGTGATAGCACATGCCTGTAGTCCCAGGTACTCGAGAGACTAAAGTGGAAGGATCACTTAAGAACCAGAGGTCGACGATGCAGTGAGCCGAGATCACACCTCTGCACTCCTGCCTGGGCGACAGAGTGAGACTCTGTCTGAGAAACAAAAAACAAAAGCAACTTCTAAGAGCCTCTGCTTTTTTTCTTCCCTGAGATTTTTAGAATCTGCTAATATGAGTTATTTTTCAAGCCACCACTAAACAAGCCTTCTAAGATCTAAAAGCTTAATTCAACCAGACATTTTGTTGCCAGGCAGAGCTATACTGGCAGAAGGCTGGGTTGAATGCCAAGCTTCTGTCTAGTCCTCAGGAATTGGTGCCCCAGCCAATGGGCATACAGTCAGTCGCTACCAATTTTTCTGTTGTTGTTTTAAGGAGGCGGGCAAAAGAGCAACCCCTTGTAATCAGAAAAGGAGAGACCATAGCCAAAAAACTGGTGCCATCTGCTAATCTGAGTAGATATGAGGTTGAAGAGAGAAAGGTTGGATATGGGGCAGATGGGACTCTCTTTAATCATCTGTTCTTATTATTTTGCTATCTGTTTGTATTTAATAGTTTGAATGAATGATAGAAACACACATCTTTCAGTTCAAATATAAAGATGATGCGAGAATACAGAACTGAATTATTTCTCTCTCCTACCTCTTCATTCCAAACAATCCCCATACCATTCTTCTAACCAAAGGAGAAGGTAAACATTCAACTCTATGATTAAAGACTACAAAAAGGTTTTCTAACTTTCACTAGGATTAGACATCTCACCGCTGTTCTTTCAGTTTTGTGACTGAATTTAATTTGTACAACTGTCCACAACAGACATTTTATCAGTAATGACCTAACTCTTTGCAAGAATATTTAAATGCCAGAATAGAGAACAGGTAAAAGATACATGATCACAGTACGATTTGAGGACCTGTGATACAGGATACAAAGCTCTTTTTGATCCAACCACTGCAGACCTCTTCTACTTCTGCCATTCCATCCTTTGCAGGTTACACTCTAATCGTTCTATTTTATGGAGAGTTCCCTGACTGTATCAGACTAAATCATCCTCTGTACAAACAGCTCTGTAACAAAGCTTATTTTGAAAACATGAATTTGCTCCAATATGTATGATGTAGCAGGAACAATTTGAGCACAGTGTGAATTTTGCATGTTTGTGTGCAATTTCACCTGCAAGAAACATTAGGTGAATTCAGAAAACCACATCCAGTAGAATTAATCTGTCTAGGTTATACACAAAATGCACACATGCACACACCTCCAAACATCCACCACAGCTACTTCAGTTCGCCATATGCATTATGAGCCACTCCTGGTAAAACAACTTTCCATCCAGTTCTGGATAATCCATTTTCCACCACCTCTCCATAACTCAAAAGCTGCAAACTTTCTAAAGCCCACTTCCACAAGCAAGATTAAGGTCTTTTAAACTCTAAAGTACCATATTTCACCAAGTTCTTTTTCTTTTTGTTCTCTCTCTCTCTCTCTCTCTCTCTCTCTCTCTCTCTGTGTGTGTGTGTGTGTGTGTGTGTGTGTATGTGTAACATGTAAAACTGCACCACTATATTCATTAGGTTCCTCTTGGTTTTTTTTTGTTGTTTTCACTGAAGAAGTTTTTCAGTGATAATGTACAAATCAGATCGACAAGCAACATGTCTTGCTCCAGAAAAGGAATTAAGTGATCATTACTGTGCTGTCAAACAACACGAAAAACGAAGAAAGGTTATTTTAAACACTCTTTTATAACCAACATTCTGTGCTCTTAAATTTTGCAAAAACAAGTCACATTCATATAGTACTTCAGAATTTAATGTGTTAGTCACATCCTTTTCTATCTAGTCTTCACTACAAATGAGTTTAACAAGTAGTGGGAAAATTATCTTCATTGTAAGACAGAAGAAACAGAGCAGGACCAGAGGAAGCATGTTTCCTAAGGTCCCACAAGTTACTGTGGCAGAACCAGGCCTACAATCCATGCCTTCAGATTCTGAAAACATCTATTTTTCTACACCTACCAATCAGTGTGAGACATTCATGGCAGGAAAATTATGGGACCCTGAGAATTTATCTAGAGTTCAAAAATGGGTTAATTTTAAGGAAGTTTCACAGCCCACCCTCTCTTTCCTTCAAGTGCCATGATATAATCAAGTCCATTATAATTTGCTACAAACTTATCCAATTCTTTGAGACTAGATATTCATATTACAGAGAAAACCTCTCAAAATTCATAAAACTATTATAGGTAGGTAGTAAACATATTGTCTAGCACTCAGGCCTCCTTGCTAAAGCCTCAGACACTCCAGGAACTTGACACTGGAGGTGCTTTCTGTCTACAGTGTTCTTCCTCAGATATCCACATGGCTTACACCCTTACCTCCAGCAGCTATCATCTCCTCAGTGAGGTCTACCCTAACCACCTTATTAAAAATTTTACCATTTCCCAACTATGGCAAGGGGGCTTTCTTCTTTGTATGTTTTCATTTTCTGAATAGTATCCCTTACCTTCGAAAATACTTTTAAGATATATGTGTTTACTTTTTTCTATATTCTCCATTAAATAAAGCTTCACGAATGCAGCGATTTTGTCTATTTGGTTTGCATGCTACAACCCCAATACTACTTACAACAATGCATGACATGTTAGACACTCAGTAAATATTTACTAAACAAATAAACAGGTGCATGCATGCACAATCATGGTTCTCTAAACTATCAGTAACCTCAAACATACAGAGCCAGGCACCTTTAAGTAACCTGCTCACATATATGAAAACCAAAAAAAATTTGGGGGCCCATACTGCAGTGCAGTTTTCCCACATAGGTGGGCCACTTGGAAGGCTCCACACAGGCTCCACATGGGGAGCTCTTAGAATTACAGAAGAGTTTTTACAGCTGGGTGTGGTAGCATGTGCCTGTAGTCCCAGCTAGCTGGGAGGCTGAGGCAGGAGAATCACTTGGGTTCAGGAATTCAAGTCTAGCCTGGGCGACATTAACAAGACCCCAACTGTGGAAAAAGTGAGTATAGTTTACAGTTTGAGGTAAATTTGCTCCACATCATCACCATTTCAACAGAGAAAGAATAATCAAATCATTCCTCTGCAACAATGGTACCTGTAACAAAGTTCCTTGAAAAAGGAGAGGTGCGAAGCAGGGAAAATTGAGTGTATTCAAAAGGAATCCATGACTGCAAAGGCAGAATTTATTAAATAAATACCAAAGGGTTTCACTGCAAAACCTCTAAAAATCACAATTGCTCCTGCTTTCCATTGCATTCAAAGCACAGCTGGGTTCATAAGTCAGTAATAAAACCCCCAAGTTTCAGCCTGATTCTCGTTTCTACTGAGTTTAACAAAATGAACTTATAATGATGACCTGCAGGTAGTATGGTTTGGATGTTTTGTCCCCTTCAAATCTCATGTTCAAATATGACTACTAATGTTGAAGGTGGGCATAGGGAGGTGTTACGGCCATGAGGCTGGACCCTTCATGAATGGCTTGGTGTTCTCCAGGGGTAATGAGTGAGTTATCCCACTGTGAGTTCACATAAGAGCTGGTTGGTTAAAAGAGCCTGGCATTTCTCTTGCTCCTTCTCTCACTGTGTGACACAATGGATCCCCCTTCCCTTCTGCCATTATTAAACACTTCCTGAGGCCCTCACCAGAAGGCAAACAGATGCTGGTGCTATGCTTGCATAGCCTACAGAACTGTCAGCCAAATAAACTTCCTTTCTTTATAAATTACCCAGTCTCAGGTGTTCATTATTGCAACACAAATGGACTAACATACCAGGTGTCTATATTTCAAAAGGATTCAGCACACAAATGCTTGGTTCCAAGACATATTGAGTTGGTTAATTTAATTTCATGCCAAAAGCAATGTTTAAAACATAGATTGTGACCATCAAGTGAAAAGGTATTGCATCACCAAGTAGATGTTAATACTATATATATTATGTGATTATAAGACGTAGGAGAAGTAGTAACTATCATTCTTGGTATTATTACCTCACACCTCTCCAAGCCTCTATAATTTGTCATCTGAAAATAGGGATAATGCCACTTGTGCCTCATAAGGTTACTGCAAAGATTAAATAAACTAAGCCAGCTCACTTAATAGTTACAGTTTCAGATCTTAAGAAGCACTTAAGATAGATTGTTAACCCTGGCTGCACATTAACAATCACCAAAGAAGTTTAAACAAATGATGCCCAGGGCCAACCCTGAAAATATGCTCATGTAAATCATCTGGGTTTGAGCCAGGAGTTCAATTTTTTCTTTTTAAGTGTTCCAGGTTATTTTGAAAAAAATCCAGATTGGAAAACCCAAGATTGACATGCTAATGCCCAGTTTTAGTAGGTCTAGAGTGGGTTAGAAAATGTGTATTTTTTTCACACAAATATACAGTTTATGAGTAAACAGGCTTTATTTCTATGAAATCTATGCTTCTAATTCTATTTTAACAAATATAGCAGGGGAGTATTTATTAAAGATATACACTACAATAGGCATTTTAAAGTTTTTACAACTTTTTATAAAGGAAATTTCTATCCTGAATAAGTATGGTATAACTTTGGAAGGGAAGGGAAGGAAAGGGAGGGGGGTGGGCCTGAGTAAGAAAGGAAGGAGAGAGAAAATTAATTCATGTAAATATTGGCACTGGGCAGTGAGGAGGACAATGTTTGTAGGAGATTCCTTGATAAAAAAATATTTTAACACTTCCCTTTGTCTCAAGATATAGATAAAGAACTAATAATTATTGATTCTGGCTATAATCCAGGCTTTCTACACCCATGATCTCAATCTATGTTCCCAGTAGGCCTGCAAGAAAGCCTTCACTATCCACAATCTACACAGGATGCAGTCCACGCAGAACACAATCAGGCCTTTCTCCAAGAGATTCAAAAAGGCTTAGCTACTTGGCTCTCACTACCAGCTGTGCTGACAGAAGAGAGGGAGCAGACAGCTGAGGCTCTGTGTAGCATACCTTGCTATGGCAGACTCCATGCACTGTGTTTTGTAGATTTATGAAGGGGGTTCCAGAGTTCCCACCTGCATGGCCTCTTATGACACAGCACCTCCAACAATCCACATTCAACAGATAAAATAGCGGTACGCTGGCAGGTCAGAAACCATCACAGAGGAAGCTTAGAAGCTCCTATAGAGGGAACTGTTGGAACGAATTATTCATTAAAATGGTCATTCATTCCTCACAGTGAAAAAAGATTAAAACTGCCTTGTATTGGAAAGTATTTTGCTTCCAAGAACAGCAAACTGGGCTGCTGGCTAGCATTACTGGACCCACCTTAGCGAAAGAGAAAATTTGAGAGAGACAGTTTGCATGCTCAGACTCTAAGTAGGCAGAAAATTCAAAGGAGAAGTACCAGCTTCCTAAAATGCTCCTGGTTTCTATGTATCTGTCAAACTTTCAGGTACATTTTGGGGTGTCAAACATAATCATACAGAACAACTGACTCACCACTGGGAATTCTATGGGTTGTGAAGGAATGAAAAGTGGATAACAACCAGAAAGAACTCAAATGTTCCAGAAGGCCAGCAGTGACAATTCTGAAGAAGGCAGCAGGCTACCCTCAGCGGCAGCCCTGGGCCTTGTCCCTGGAATATCTTGTTGCTGGAAGACTGCTGGGCACATGAAGTAAAGAATGATATGTGGAACAACTCCTAAGTATTAAGTATCATAGAAAGCAGGGAGCAAACATAAGAAGATGAAAAATAGGAGGAGGGAGAACCCTTCTGAAAAATGTCCTCCTTCATAGTCAGTATTTAATTTCTATTTTTTACCTATTCTTTGCATTCACAAAGGCCAAATCTTCCAGTCAAATTAGAGTGTAGTAAAGCATTAAGTCAGCATTCAACAGATTTAATTACTGTGTAAATGAAAGAAATTATTATTCATTCATGACATTTATTTCAGATCCAACCCTAGATGCTTTTATGTATAGCTGGGGGTAGGGAGAGTAAAATTTACATGGGGAGAGAGGAACAAGAATGAGGATATATAATTACAGCTGTATTTCATTGCAAAACATTAGTGAGCCTAAACAGAAAGTACTTGTTTGCTATCTTGAGAAAAAAACATGTGATCCATCAGTGGTGGCTCTAGAGCCAACCCTCTCCTGACACATGGCCAGACTCTGATAGGTATGCCAATATTGAAAATTCCAGTAACAGAGGGCTCATTAAGGCCACAAAGCCTGGTACAGCCCATTGTAATTCGGAAGCCCCTGAACTCTGGGAACAATTCTAGCAGTCAGGAGCTACAAAGTAATGGAAGTCTCAATGCATCATGAAAGATAAAGGGCCAGTTGATGCTATCAGAACTACCAAACAATGGATCTTTTCTAATAAGTTTCCAGAGTTTAAACATCTCTCACAAGCAGAAAAAAAAAGGAAAACACACATACATATTTGTGGCATTTATTTTTAATTCTTCTATGTCTACCTGGTAGAAGGGACGGCAAGAGTGTACCTGGGGAGCTAGCTGAAGACAGAGAAATATCTGTACACAAATCAACATACCACTAAACCGTAGATAACCTGTTACCTGAAATGTTAAGACTCCATGATGTTATCAGAATATAGTCATTACATACTATAATCCCACTGAAATGCTCTAGGTTTTCCAAAGAGTACACTGAACACAGAAGAATGCCTAATAAAAACATATCCTATTTCTATTCCAACATATTCACGCAGACAATACGGAGAAACACACACACACACACACACACACACACACACACACACACACACACACACACACAGAGATATTTTTGGAATCAGTTAATCTTAAACCTTCTCGAAACCTCCAACCACTGGCATCCAATTACTACAAATACAACAGTGGTTAGAAATTGGCAGTAACAACCTTAGTTTGTTTTAAAATCTGAGACTACACAAGTTGTGGACAAGAAACTATTATTCAGAAATTCAGACAGATTTAAGGACCAAGTGCAATTCTGAATAGTAATGATAATGAAACTGTGAACCTTTAACTTAGAAAACCAATTTAATATACTGAGCTGATGGAAAACATGCCTCACTCTGTTGCCCAGGCTGGGGTGCAATGGTACAATCAGAGCTCACTGTAACCTCAAACTTCTGTGCTCGAGCGATCCTCCTGACTCAGCCTCCCAAGTAGCTGGAACAACAGGCATGTGTACCATGCCCAGCTTTATTAATACGTATCTCTTAATTCTTTATGCATTTCTGAAGCTCCACACAGGGCCATGGATACAATCATCCAAAGCTAGATTCTCCTGAGGCCCAAAGCAGCTAGCTTTATGATTTCTCTCTACACTCCACCCTGTTCTTTTCCGTACAGCTCTTGCTTTTTGTCCAGGTTGATGTCCCAAGTTTTGCTTAACTCTTTATTCTGCCAGGAGGCAACTACTACTTTATTCTGCATAAGACTTTCAAATAGATCGCCTTCCCCCATCTATAGGAATAAACAAAAACACACTGGGATTGTATATCTATACATTGGGACAATGTCTCACTATCGCCCAGGCTAAAGTGCAGTAATGTGACCATGGCTCACTGCAGACTGTACTTCACAGGCTCAATTGATCCTCCTACCTCAGCCTCCTAAGTAGCTGGTACCACAGGTGTACACCACTATACTTGGCTAATTTTTGTTTACTTTTGTAGAGACATGGTTTTACTGTGCTGCCCAGGCTGGTCTCAAAGTCGTGGGCTCATGTAATCATTCTACCTTGGCCTCCCAAAGTGCTAGAATTACAGGTATGAGCCACTGTGCCCAGCCTAATAATATATATTCAAAAACCCATTATTGATTTGCCACCTCAGCTCAAGTTTCTTTTGAAGAATTAATCCCACCTGACTGAGGGTCCCGGCAGTTTTGGGAGTGCTGAGAGGGCCATGAGCATTAGCCCACTAAAGGGTATAGCTGTGATATATATCCAGTCAATCAGTCAAGAATGGCCACATAACCAAAGGAGGACTGTAAAGTGGAAGCTGGACACAGTTAAGTATGAGACTTGTTCTCTCTCTCCAAGGACTACTGAGCAGGCAGAACAGTCGTTGTCTTTGTTTCTGAACCACCAGAAGCCCAAACTGAGGAAGTAGTGCTGAGAGATGGAGACAGACCGCTGAAAATGCCGAGCTCCTGAAATTCAGAGGCTTTTAGGGTCTTTTACCCCTAAGCTCTCTCAGTTTTAAACCAATAATATTCTGAGTTGGGGCTAAGATGCAGAGATGTGCCACCAATTTACATTAAAGATAATACTATCTTTTAATCTGATTCCATACCTCTAGTGAAACCACATTTCTTTTCTTCTGTTTTTGAGATGAGTCTTACTTTGTAAGCGAGGCTGGAGTGTAGTGGTGCGATCACAGCTTACTACAGCCTTGAACTCCTGGGCTCAAGCAACCCTCCTGCCACAGCATCCCATGTATCTGGGACTACAGGTACATACCACCATGACTGACTCATGTTTTCATTTTTCTGTAGAGATGGAGTCTTGCTATGTTTCCCAGGCTGGTCTCAAACTCCTGGCCTCAAGTGATACTCCCACTGGAGGACTGGTTAACTCATATAATCCTCAGTCTCCCAAAGTGCTGGGATTACAGGCATGAGCCACCACACCTGGCCCCTGCTTCTTTTCAAACATCCAAAACCTTCTCCATGTATCATCTTCTTTAAAAGGCCTTCCTGGTTGATGTTCCAAATACACTCAAGAGGCACACAGGCTGGACCACCCACCCAGTCACATCAGCAAAAAGGCCATGAAGAGGATATGCCCAGCTGACTAATATGAGACTTCATAACTCTAGGATAAAATGACTTCAACACCTGATATTCTTGCCTAATTGAATCTTTTCCATTTTGAGGGCAACCGTTACAGAAGTATGTATAAACCACATATAAACAAAAACTTTAAAGGTATAGTACAAAAGAGGTGTGTTCTACCCTCAGATACATATCTGGTTATCTTAAAATAAAGAGAGAAAATGTCTTAGAGTAGAAAGTAGTCAGATATCCAGACAAGCCCTTTATTTTGCAATGTAACTTTGGAGGAAATCACAGCTCATCTTTCAGCTTCAGCATCCCAATTTTTAAGGTACAGGATTGAGACTGGATGGGTCTCAAGGCCTTTCTTAGCTCTACCAAAACTTTCAACTTCCAAATGATTTACGTTATCATACCATATCACTTAATTCCCCCATATTTCAACTTATCTAAGCTCCCAGAAGTAAGTCTACAGTTTTATTTCTTCTCTTTATTGTGTGGTAAACAACATATAATTGTTCTGAGTATGTTAACAGCAGTCTCTTTCCTTAAATATTTTAAGGAAGTTCACATCCACGGGCTACCTAACTGGCACGTCATTTTGGGATACAGTGGCCATCAGCTCATTCCTGTTTTCCTCAGATGGGTTTTCTCACAGTGAGTGCTGCTGATTCTGACAGAACACCGGGATGGACAAGACAGTCCTGTGGATCACAGCTAATTCTAGGAAGCCCACAGGATGAACGAAATGTCCAATTTACACTGCTGTGCCCAGATCTTCCATCCTGTCTTTATGAAACGCTTTCCTATACTGTATCACCTCAGGATCTCTCTCTGAACCTTCAATCATTTTACCAAAATCAGAAAATAACTATTTTGTAGTGAAGGGAAATGAAGAAATGAAGAGGTTCCTGTTCTGATTTCCCTGGAATTTCAAGGCGTATCTGCAGGGAAGGCGCTGAATTTCCAGCTCTCTGCTCCAGTTCCCGGAATTTGTTTCTTTTTACTAGCTAATGACTTTCAGGTGAATTAAATACAAGCTATCTCATCTCTTCAAAAGACCCCATAGCCTTCCTAAAGAAAATGCTCCTCTTTCCTCTACACAGTATTTGCTCTACTGACTGCTGATTAGATCTATTCTCTCAGCCTTAACCATACAGGTTGAGAAACACACATCTGAAAATCCAAAATATAAAATGCTCTAACATTTTGAACACCAACATGATGCGCCAAAGAAATGCTCACTGCAGTATTTCAGATTTGGGATGCTTCACTTGTAAGTATAATGCAGATATTCCAAAATCCAAAACTATCCCAAATCCAAAACACTTCTGTCCCAAACACTTCAAATAAGGGATATTCAATCTGCATGAATACGATCACCAGTTTTAAGAGCTAACATTCCAGTGGATACTTAGTGTGTTCCAAGAACTGCCATATCTAAACTCCTTTTCACCAATTACCTCATTTACTCCTACCAAAAACAAAAAACAAAAACAAACAAACAAAAAAAAAACAATGAAATATACATTAGTAACCCTATTTTACAGGTAAGGAAATTGAGGCACAGAGAAGTGAAGTAGCATGCACAAATTCAGACTGCAACTTTGTATTGCTATTTCTGTTTTTTCAATTACTCTTCTTGTATGTCAGTGGTCCCCAACCATTTTGGCACCAGGCACTGGTTTCACGGAATACAATTTTTCCACAGATCCAGGGATGGGAGGCAGATGGTTTCGGGATGAATCTGTTCTACCTCAAATCACCAGGCATTAGATTCTCCTAGGATCATGCAACCTAGGTCCCTTGATTGCACAGTTCACAATAGGGTTAGCACTTCTATGAGAATCTAATGCTGCTGCTGATCTGCTGCTCACCTCCTGCTGTGTGGTCCAATTCCTAATGGGCTATGGACAGGTATCAGTTCCATGGCTAGGGCTGGGGACCCCGTTCTTTAAGGAAAATGGATGTACTCTTCTTCCCCTAGTCTATTTGATGTCCAGTTGCATACAACTGAAAGGTAGCAGTAACTATTAAAGATACCATTTAAAGCCTCAACATAGAGAAAAACAATCTATGGGACCACCAGCTTGGCTGTATTCATAACTCAAATCAGTAGCTACTCACAACAGTCCTGCTTCTTTGCCTTCCCTCTCATCCCACACACCAAATATTTATTACATAACTATTATATGTCAGACACTACACTAGAAATTGTCTGATCTCTAATAGGTGTTCTAATAAGCTCAATTTTTCACTTTAGGTCCATGATTTCAACAACTTTCTACCTAAACTAGAATTTTGCACATATTAAATATATCCGCTCCTCAACACTTCCTCAAACCCCTTGAAGTGCCAGCATTTTCTTAACAGCATTACCCAGGAATAACTGACAAACCGTAATAACTGACATATAACATACCACACATAAGATGGGGAGCGTTTTGAACCAGGAGGCCAACAATCCCTCCAGAGAATAGCTTACTCTCCTGAAACTGTACATGAGCGTCCACACACAATACTGAGAATTAAAAGAGTTACCAAATTCAAGCCTTGACAATCTTGAGTTATAAATTACATGGTACAAATTCTTGGGACCATAGGATCATGAACAGGTTTGACAGAACAGACCATGCCCAGTTATTCTAAAGTATTTCTTAACCCACATACCAGCAGAGTTGTCCTGCACAAAATCATGATATGCTCAAAGTTTGTCTTTGCATATCCTTGTCTTTCTCTTTTCCTACCCCTTTCCATCTATACTTTCTTGTACTTAGTAGCACTCGACTTGTTCTCCCTGCCCCCCAAAAAAACTGCTCCTAGAAAACGGGTTGTTGAAATCATTCATACTAAGTTGTCAAATCACTAACCTAAGTGAGCTTAATGTATTACCATTCCCAGGAATACTGGAAATTAAACAGGAAGCTAGTGTCTAATTTTTCAGTGTAGATCAGTTAGTTAGAGGAGGATGTGTTGTTGTAGCCAACCAATTATTTCCCTGAAATCCTGCTATGTGAGTAGCTATCAATCTATTCCTAGTTCATTCTATTTTGATTCACTCATTCATTCAATAAATATTTGGTGAGTGCCTATCACCGTCCAGACAGTGTTCTACATACCAGAAAAACAGCAATGCACAAAACAGACAAAAATCCTGACGCTGAGGAGTTTACAATTTATAGTAGGGCATGTACAATAAATAAACAAGTGATGCATAATTATGACAGTTGGCATTAAATGTTATCCAGGCTTGCAGATATATGTACAGAGCACCGGAGACGCTTGTCATCTCACTTAAGTGACAATGTGATATACTGCAGAGGCCAGAAAACAATGGCATTAAATTCCAGCTCCTGAAACAGCCAGCTACACAATCTTAGCTGACACACATACTCTCTTGGAAGACTCAAAGTCCCCTTAAAAACTAAGGGAAGACTATAACAATACGAAACTCATCTTTTTAGATATTCTAAGTGTCTCCGGGAAGAACATGGCACAAAGAGAAGACTGTTAAATCATACATTTAAATCTCTGGGTGAAAAAAAAAAGAGACTCTACAAAAGGCAAGTATCATTATTTATGTCATTAAAAGCGACTTATCAACCTTTCAAGAGGTACTTACCACATCTCTGAAGTGAGAAACTATATAAAGGCAGCTTTAGTAAAGGCTGTAGATGTACTATCTGTATGATCAAAGTTACACTCATATTTTCATTCATATCCACAGTCTCCCTCTACCTCCCCTGACCCACACACACAAATATACATGCACACCTCTTAGTAGTCATTTTGGTTTGAAGAACAGTGACTATTTTTACCTTTCAAGTTTGAAATGGCATCACTTGATACAATATAAAAGTGAATTCATCTGGAACAATATGAAAATGAACTAGATATTTTATTTTTTCCCATTTATTTTATTGCATTTTAGATTTTAGGGTACATGTGAAGAACATGCAAGATTGTTGCATAGGTACACACGTAGCAGTGTGATTTGCTGCCTTCCTCCCCATCACCTACATCTGGCATCTCTCCCCTTGCTATCTCACCCCAGCTCCCCACTCCCCACCGTCCCTCCCCTACTTCCCCCCAACTGACCCCACTGTGTAGTGCTCCCCTCACTGTGTCCATGTGTTCTCATTGTTCAACACCCACCTATGAGTGAGAACATGCGGTGTTTGATTTTCTGCTCTTCTGTCAGTTTGCTGAGAATGATGGTTTCCAGGTTCATCCATGTCCCTACAAAGGACACGAACTCATCGTTTTCGATGGCTGCATAATATTCCATGGTGTATATGTGCCACATTTTCCCTATCCAGTCTATCGTCGTTGGGCATTTGGGTTGGTTCCAGGTCTTTGCTATTGTAAACAGTGCTGCAGTGAACATTCGTGTGCATATGTCCTTAAAGTAGAACGATTTGTAATCCTTTGGATATATACCCAGTAATGGGATTGCTAGGTCAAATGGAATTTCTATTTCTAGGTCCTTGAGGAATCACCACACTGTCTTCCACAATGGTTGAACTAATTTACACTCCCACCAACAGTGCAAAAGTGTTCCTATTTTTCCACATCCTCTCCAGCATCTGTTGTCTCCAGATTTTTTAATGATTGCCATTCTAAACGGTGTGAGACGGTATCTCAATGTAGTTTTGATTTGCATTTCTCTGATCATCACTGATGATCAGTGAAGATGAGCATTTTTTCATATGTTTGTTGGCCTCACGTATGTCTTCTTTTGTAAAGTGTCTGTTCATATCCTTTGCCCACTTTTGAATGGGCTTGTTAGTTTTTTTCTTGTAAATCTGTTTTAGTTCTTTGTAAATTCTGGATATCAGCCCTTTGTCAGATGGGTAAACTGCAAAAATTTTTTCCCATTCTTTTGGTTGTCGATTCACTCTGACTGTTTCTTTTGCTGTGCAGAAGCTGTGGAGTTTGATTAGGTGCCATTTGTCAATTTTGGCTTTTGTTGTCAATGCTTTTGGTGTTTTGGTCATGAAGTCCTTGCCTACACCTATGTCCTGAATGGTTTTGCCTAGATTTTCTTCTAGGGTTTTTATGGTGTTAGGTCTTATGTTTAAGTCTTTAATCCATCTGGAGTTAATTTTAGTGTAAGGTGTCAGGAAGAGGTCCAGTTGCTGCTTTCTGCACATTGCTAGCCAGCTTTCCCAACACCATTTATTGAACAGGGAATCCTTTCCCCATTGCTTGTTTTTGTCTGGTTTGTCAAAGATCAGATGGTTGTAGATATGGTGTGTTGTCTCCGAGACCTCTGTTCTGTTCCATTGGTCTATTTCTCTGTTTTGGTACCAGTACCATGCTGTTTTGATTACTGTAGCCTTGTAGTATAGTTTGAAGTCCAGTAGTGTGATGCCTCCCGCTTTGTTCTTTTTGCTTAGAATTGACTTGGCTATGTGGGCTCTCTTTTGGTTCCATATGAAGTTTAAAGTGATTTTTTCCAGTTCTGTGAAGAAGGTCATTGGTAGCTTGATGGGGATAGCAGTGAATCTGTAAATTACTTTGGGCAGTATGGCCATTTTCACAATATTGATTCTTCCTAACCATAAACATGGAATGTTTCTCCATCTGTTTGTGTCCTCTCTTATTTCATTGAGCAGTGGCTTGTAGTTCTCCTTGAAGAGGTCCTTTACGTTCCTTGTTAGTTGTATTCCTGGGTATTTTATTCTCTTTGTGGCAATTGTGAATGGAAGTTTGTTCTTGATTTGGCTCTCTTTGATTCTGTTATTGGTGTATAGGAATGCATGTGATTTTTGCACACTGATTTTGTATCCTGAGACTTTGCTGAACTTGCTTATCAGTTTCAGGAGATTTGGGGCTGAGACGATGGGGTCTTCTAGATATACAATCATGTCGTCTGCAAATAGAGACAATTTGACTTCCTCCTTTCCTATCTGAATGACCTTTATTTCTTTTTCTTGCCTGATTACTCTGGCTAGAACTTCTAGTACTATATTGAATGCGAGTGGTGAGAGAGGGCATCCTTGTCTGGTGCCACATTTCAAAGGGAATGCTTCCAGTTTTTACCCATTCAGTATGATATTGGCTATTGGTTTGTCATAAATAGCTTTTATTATTTTGAGATACTTTCCTTCAATACCTAGCTTATTGAGGGTTTTTAGCATAAAGGGCTGTTGAATTTTGTCAAAGGCCTTCTCTGCATCAATTGAGATAATCATGTGGTTTTTGTCTTTGGTTCTGTTTCTGTGGTGAATTACGTTTATAGACTTGCGTATGTTGAACCAACCTTGCATCCCCGGGATGAAGCCTACTTGATCATGGTGGATAAGCTTTTTGATGTGCTGTTGTAATCGGCTTGTCAGTATTTTATTGAAGATTTCTGCATCTATGTTCATCATGGATATTGGCCTGAAGTTTTCTTTTCTTGTTTAGTCTCTGCCGGGTTTTGGTATCAGGATGATGTTGGTCTCATAAAATGATTTGGGAAGGATTCCCTCTTTTTGGATTGTTTGGAATAGTTTCAGAAGGAATGGTACCAGCTCCTCTTTGTATGTCTGGTAGAATTTGGCTGTGAACCCATCTGGACCTGGGCTATTTTTGGGTGGTAAGCTCTTAATTGCTGCCTCAACTTCCGACCTTGTTATGGGTCTGTTCAGGGTTTCGGCTTCTTCCTGGTTTAGGCTTGGGAGGAGGCAAGAGTCCAGGAATTTATCCATTTCTTCCAGGTTTACTAGTTTATGTGCATAGAGTTGTAATAATCTCTGATGATGGTTTGAATTTCTGTGGAATCTGTGGTGATATCCCCTTTATCGTTTTTTATTGCATCAATTTGGTTATTCCCTCTTTTCTTTTTTATTAATCTGGCTAGTGGTCTGCCTATTTTGTTGATCTTTTCAAAAAATCAGCTCCTGGATTTACTGATTTTTTGAAGGGTTTTTTGTGTCTCTATCTCCTTCAGTTCTGCTCTGATCTTAGTTATTTCTTGTCTTCTGCTAGACTTTGAGGTTTTTTGATCTTGCTCCTCTAGCTCTTTCAGTTTTGATGATAGGGTGTCAATTTTTGATCTCTCCTTGCTTCTCATGTGGGCACTTATTGCTATAAATTTTCCTCTAAAGACTGCTTTAAATGTGTCCCAGAGATTCTGGTATGTTGTGTCTTCATTCTCATTGGTTTCGAAGAACATCTTTATTTCAGTCTTCATTTCATTGTTTATCCAGTCAACATTCAAGAGCAAGTTGTTCAGCTTCCATGAAGCTGTGCGGTTCTGGGTTAGTTTTTGAATTCTGAGTTCTAACTTGATTGCACTGTGGTCTGAGAGACTGTTTGTTACGATTTCCGTTCTTTTGCATTTGCTGAGGAGTGATTTACTCCCAATTATGTGGTCAATTTTAGAGTAGGTGTGATGTGGTGCTAAGAAGAATGTATATTCTGTGGATTTAGGGTGGAGGGTTCTGTAAATGTCTATTAGGTTTGCTTGGTCCAGGTGTGAGTTCAAGTCCTGGATATCCTTGTTGATTTTCTGTCTGGTTGATCTGCCTAATATTGACAATGGGGTGTTAAAGTCTCCCGCTATTATCGTGTGGGAGTCTAAGTCTCTTTATAAGTCATTAAGAACTTGCCTTATGTATCTGGGTGCTCCCGTACTGGGTACATATATATTTAGGATCGTTAGCTCTTCTTGTTGCATTGATCCTTTTACCATTATGTAATGTCCTTCTTTGTCTCTTTTGATCTTTGTTGCTTTAAAGTCTAATTTATCAGAGATGAGAATTGCAACTGCTGCTTTTTTTTGCTCTCCATTTGCTTGGTAAATTTTCCTCCATCCCTTTATTTTGAGGCTTTGTGTATCCTTGCATGTGAGATGGGTTTCCTGGATACAGCACACCAATGGGTTTTGGCTTTTTATCCAATTTGCCAGTCTGTGTCTTTTGATTGGGGCATTTAGTCCATTTACATTTATGGTTAATATTGTTATCTGTGAATTTGATACTGCCATTTTGATGCTAGCTGGCTGTTTTGCCCATTAGTTGATGCAGATTCTTCATTGTGTTGATTCTCTTTACCATTTGGCATGTTTTTGGAGTGGCTGGTACTGGTCGTTCCTTTATATGTGTAGCGCCTCTTTCAGGAGCTCTTGTAAAGCTGGCCTGGTGGTGACGAAATCTCTGAGTACTTGCATGTTCACAAAGGATTTTATTTTTCCTTCACTTATGAAGCTTAGTTTGGCTGGATAGGAGATTCTGGGTTGAAAGTTCTTTTCTTTAAAGATGTTGAATATTGGCCCCTGCTGTCTTCTGGCTTGTAGGGTTTCTGCTGAGAGATCTGCTGTGAGTCTGATGGGCTTCCCTTTGTGGGTAACCCACACTTTCTCTCTGGCTGCCCTTAGTATTTTCTCCTTCATTTCAACCCTGGTGAATCTGACGATTATGTGCCTTGGGGTTGCTCTTCTTGACGAATATCTTTGTGGTGTTCTCTCTATTTCCTGGACTTGAATGTTTGCCTGCCTTGCTAGGTTGAGGAAGTTTTCCTGGATAATATCCTGAAGAGTATTTTGCAGCTTGGATTCATTCTCTTCGTCGCATTCAGGTACGCCTATCAAACGTAGATTAGGTCTTTTCACATGGTCCCACATTTCTTGGAGACTTTGTTCATTCCTTTTTACCCTTTTTTCTCCATTCTTGCTTTCCCGTTTTATTTCATTGAGTTGATCTTCGACCTCTGATATCCTTTCTTCTGCTTGGTCAATTCGGCTGTTGATACTTGTGCATGCTTTGCGAAGTTCTTGTGTTGCATTTTTCAGCTCCATCAATTCACTTATATTCCTTTCTATTTTGTCCATTCTCGTTAGCATTTCGTCAAATCTTTTTTCAAGGTTCTTAGTTTCTTTGCATTGGGTTAGAACATGTTCTTTTAGTTCACAGAAATTTCTTACTACCCACCTTCTGAAGTCTGATTCTGCCATTTCATCACACTCGTTCTCCATCCAACCTTGTTCCCTTGCTGGTGAGGAGTTGTGATCCCTTGTAGGAGGAGAGGTGTTCTGGTTTCGGGTGTTTTCATCCTTTTTGCACTGGTTTCTTCCCATCTTTATGGATTTATCCACCTGTCGACTTTGTAGTTGCTGGCTTTCAGATTGGGTCTCTGAGTGGTCCCTGTCCCAGGGAGCCAGGACAGTAGATTCCAGGGCAAAAGGCTAGTGTCTGTCTTTATTTGAATTGAGTGATGATGAAATAGTTTTTAATTGGTGCTTTGAGGTTTTAACTCCAGGTATTATTTACCTAATCCTAAATATCAAATCTACTATTAGTGGAATCCCAAGACATAACTCATTAAAAATAAATTAATTTTTATGAAAGATTAGGCAAGTGTCACCACTGTATCTAAAACTAACCAAATATGCTTGTTAATTTGTTTCTCACTTTGAAATCAGAATCACAGACAAGGTAGCATACAGCATATACTAGACCAAAAAATCAGGAGAACATTCTTTGATCTGGTAATAATTAAGTCCTTAAGCAAATTTGGCTAACTGTCCAGAAAATAATAAACTTGTAATTCTGACACGTACCCTTTCTAGGTTCCCTTCAACTGTCAGAAAATGTAGTTCTTCAAGCAAGGAGCTCTGCCTTATTCAAGGAGTGATGCCTGAAGACCCTCAGGAATACTGGAAAGTTTACAGTGGCCTTTGGTCAAAAGCAGTAACATTCTCACCCGGAAACTGACTTTATTGACAAGAACAACCATAATGAGAAAAATCACAATCAGCAAGATTATTTTTCCAAGTGAGCCTTGCTGTGGATTTCTGTAAAGAATTCCAAATAACAATTCCAGATTATGGAAAACATTGTTTGCAGGAACTGAATTCAACTTATCTAAATTTTTTATTGCTAGCACAGCTCCTGCCATCCAACAGGGACTTGTTTTATCCATTTGAGCATTCATTTAATAAATACTAATCTTCTCACTGCCTGCTAGGCATAGTACTAGGTGTTGGGGATATAACAGTTTATAACATCCCTAACATCCTGCTCTCATGAAACTTAGTTTCATTCAATGAAAGAAGAAAGAAGATAATAATAATTCAGAAGCAAATACATTTACAAAGCGGATAATTTCAGATGGTTATTAGTGGAATTAAGAAGATAATGAAGAAACAAGAGAGTAAGAAATAAGTACAGAGGCTGGGCATGGTGGCTCATGCCTAAACTCCCAGCACTTTGTGAGATCAAGGCGGGAGGATCACTTAAGTCCAGAAGTTCAGGACCAGCCTTGGCAACATAGTAAGACCCCAACTCTACAAAAAAACACGTTTTTTAAAAGAATTAGCTAGGTGTGTAAGATGTACTTGTAGTCCTAGCTACTGGGGAAGCCAAGGCTGGAGAATCACTTGAACCGAGGGGCTGGAGGCTGCAGTGAATCATGTTCTGCACTGTACTTCAGCCTGGGCCACAGAGCAAGACCCTGTTTCAAAAAAAAAAAAGTCAAGGAGGTAAACTTAGATGGTTGGTGAGATAAGACCACACTGAAGAGGTAATGTTTGAGAGCTACATACGGAATGGAACCCATCACATGGGGATGTGTGGTAGAACAAACTGAGCCAAGAACTGAAGAAAGTTTGATACGGGAATCCTGGGGCCTTAGATGGACAGTGGGAATGGAAGTGGGCAGGGAGGCACAGAGGGCTTCATAGGCCATAATGAAGTGCTTGGATTTTATTCTCAGTTTAATGAGAAGCCCCAGAGGATCTTAAGCAGAAGAATGTAATCTGTGTTTTAAGAAGATCATATTGGCTGATATATAGAGAATGAAAAGAGTATCACCACAATGAAAACTGGTATATCCTGCGACTCCACCCCATTGTTCATGTCACCACTTCCGTTTCCAAAACTAATGAGAGGCACTGTGAAGGCAGCAGGGTGATGGAACCACAGAGCTGCTGAGTACAAAGAAAATAAATAAGGCAAAACAACAGAAAAGCAGATCACATTTTCTTTTCTTTCTTTCTTTTTTTTTTTTTTTTTTAAGAGACAGTCTTGCTCTGTTGTTCAGGCTAGAGTGTAATGCCATGACCATAGCTCACTGAAGCTTGGACCTTCTGAGTTCAAGTGATTCTCCTACCTCAGCCTCCCAAACTGCTGGGATTACAGGAACATCCAGTCCACACTTTCCTTACTGCTCAAAATGTACCTGAAAACCTTCTCATTGGTTTCAGAGACATGACTGAATGAAGAACTTTATTTTAGTTCATCAGTTTTTTTTCTTTTTAAATATGTCAATAAAAACCTTTCCAAAACTTTATGTCACTGACTAACCATTATACTAAATTACCCCTAGATTTTGGTGAAGATCTCACAGCAATGGGTCATGACAGAGGTTGCCCAGCCCCTTAGCCACAGCTACCAGATTGCTCATCTGCAGAGGCCCACAAATGATTACAGACAGTCTTAAAGTACACAGGTGGCTGGGTTTCCAGAAAGTGTTAACAGGCAGGAAGAAGAATGGAAGGAACTTTGCTACCAACTAGGGCAGTTTCAGACACACAGCCCCAGGACAGAGAAAACATTTCTAGAGATTATTCACCTCAAAGGCAGTGGATACTAACCTTAGCATAGGGGAAATTGTCTGACCTCATTGGTAAACAAAGATAAGCAAAGTGAAACAAACTTTTCTTGAAGCTAATATAATAACATAATCAAGAGGATTTAAAAAAAAAATGTATGCTCACTGGTCCTAATAACTCCACCACCAGGGAATTTTTTGTTGGAGATAAACATTTATTAAAGAACCTATCAAAATTTTCACGAACACATTTTAGAAGTCAAATTTCTAAACATGAAGTTTCCCTTTTCAACTGACAGCTCTTTGACAAGAAAATGTGATAAAAGAATACAATCCGAACCAACATTAGGTCAAAATCTTTAAATTTTTTACCATATAACTTGTTACCATATGTCCCACCTAAAAAAGAGTGATAATTTAAATCAGAGTCAACAGATAAAATTTCATAAAATGAAACTAGAGCTGTCTGATGAATCATAGTATTTAATAAGTTTTTTATGTGAATCACAGTATTTTATAAGGTTTATAACTAGAAACCTACAGGAAGAATATCTTTCAATATACATTTAATGTAGACAGTAAATTTTCCTGCATGTATCGCTTCAAAAGTTACTTCACATAAGTGTATGAATGGGTCACCTGCTTATTAAATTTTATTTTACCCCAAAACTATAGATTTGTTTCATTTTCATAACATTCATTTTGCCCAACATTAATAAACCTAATCACCTACACTAATAAAAATGCTTTTAATTTTCTCAGTAGAAACAGCAATTTGACAGGCAACACATACATCAATTGTTTGATCTACAAAGAACAGCACCGTTTTTCTGGCCTGCACATTCATAACAACATAACCCTTACACACGCAGTACAAAGCCACACTTTCCGATGCTGGCAGGTTACAGTGTTTTCCATTGCTGTAATGAAGTCACCCCAAGTAACTCGGATGGCGAGGACAAAAATAATAACTTGAGAGAATAAAGAGCTGCATATATACATTGTTTGCTGTGGCTTTCTCTTTGATGGCAAAAAAGGAAAATTTATGTCAGTCCCCCCAAACAAAGGAATAATTTAGCAAATTAAAATAAAAACCCACAGGATTGTGAGAAATGCTACATAGAAACATTAAAATGATGAGTACAAACAAAATATAAAAGCATATACAATTAGTTATAAAATGTAATAATAGCAAACATTGTAAGAAAAGATGCAAAAATTAAAATTCTTGTCAATGTTCCATTTATAATAGGCTTTTCCTAACAGAGAAAAGAAAACTTAGTGCAGAATGGAAGAAAAGGTTCAAATCTGGTTATGCCATTAGTTTCCAGTTTTCTAACCCAAAGTCTCCCTTCTGGCCACTAACACTAACTGTGTTTCTCGGCTTACTGTTCTCATCTGCAGATTGATGGGGTTGAACTAAATGGCTCTTCAGTTCTAAAACTCTGTCCTTGCCATTATAAAATCTGGCCAAATATTTAAAAGTCATCCCTTAGTTCTTGTTGAATGGGAGCCATTGTAATGAAGTTCTTAAACAATATACCAAGTAAGATTCTGAGTACAGTGCCCAAATTATATCCCTTCTAATTCTCTATGAAGGCTTTCGACTCTGTCAAGGGTAATACACCTGAGTTCTCCACCAATTAAGCAAACAGGCCACTGTTTTACCACATGAAAGACCAATGCTTTGTCACTGGTAACTTGTTTGGGTCATTCAATGGAAAAAGTGGCTGTATGAACGCAATGCATTCATGTAATTTTCTTCATTTTACCCATGGGTGATGACTCCCACTAGCGGCATGCCTTGCATTTGCCTTAATTTTTCTCTAAGACTTACACATACATAACTTGCATACTCTGGAGGTCCAAAGAAAATACTCCCCCGAATTTTTCTCTTTCTTTTTTTTTTTTTTTTTTGCAAATAGACTGGAGCAGGAGGGGTGAAGAAAAGAAAGAGAAATAGCACACAAAGCCTTCCTTGTTCTTTTAATCTTTCTTAGATAAATTCTACACTAGAGAAAGCCACAGCTGAGGATTTTACAGTGGTGTTAAACACTGCTTCAGCCCCCTGAGAGGTACGGAATGCATTGCCTTTAGTATTCACTTGCTGAGCTACTCAGCTTTCCTGAAAGATTATCTAGCAGAGCAGTCAAAAAGAAAACACACAGACCATGATGCTTGCACTCAGCTGCTTATAAACCCGCTTATTTCCTTTCTAGGGGGAAAAAAAAAAAAAAAAAGCAAACACAAATGTTTTCAGGACCACTTCTCAAAAGGCTCGTATTTGTTGACTAATTTAATAAATTTAATTAAGACAGTATATTCCTAAAATTGCTTTCTGTGTTGGAGACACTACACCAGAGTAAGACTAGAGTCCTTATCCTTAAGGAATTCAAACTGATATAAACAAGATTAATAAGACAGTAGGTGAAGTTCAGCAAAAACAGACAGAAACTCATGATTAGCTACCCATATGAAAGTAAGAGAAGATGAGCACAAATGCAATTGCCACAAACAATTGAGAATAAACTACCAACTCTAAGTGTGTACATATCAAGTGGTAGAACGAGTATATGTATTTTGATGGGTCTGGCTCATCTTCACTCTTTTTTTTTTTTTTTTGAGACGGAGTTTCACTCATGTTACCCAGGCTGGAGTGCAATGGCACGATCTCGGCTCACCGCAACCTCCGCCTCCTGGGTTCAGGCAATTCTCCTGCCTCAGCCTCCTGAGTAGCTGGGATTACAGGCACGCACCACCATGCCCAGCTAATTTTTTTGTATTTTTAGTAGAGACGGGGTTTCACCATGTTGACCAGGATGGTCTCGATCTCTTGACCTCGTGATCCACCTGCCTCGGCCTCCCAAAGTGCTGGGATTACAGGCTTGAGCCACCGTGCCCGGCCCATCTTCACTCTTTAGTGACCTACTAATGCTCTAATGTCTGTTAGTATATCTTAAAAAGGAAATAACATTTGTTAATATCTAAATTTCAGTCTTAAGATTTTTCTTCAATTTATTTACAAATCTAATGTGATGTATACTTCAACACATGTGATAGTCGAAGACCAGAATAAACTCAAGACTCTTAAGCACTGGTAGTGTGTACTGAAAGCACATAATGAACTCATCTAGATGGTTATAATGGGATATAAAAATTGTCAACAATAAACTGTCCTCACTCATGAAATAACAGTGATCATATTGATTATATCTATGTATATTAAGTATTAACATTAGACATTAATTAATCTGAAACCTTGAATAAAAATTTAAACACAAAATAACAAAAAAATACACATTACATATTCACTTATAAAATAAAAATGATATACATACTACCTTCTCATGGGTGAATGTTAATTGACCTAAAATCAGGCAAACCACAAATCTTTCACAATAATGCTCTGTAACTGACTCCCACCAATCTGATCAGCTAGATTAACGGATGGTCTTCATTTCCTTTGTAAAAGATACTGAACAATTCATAGTCAATGAATACTCCTCTCTCTATAAGGAACCAGTGTACCATAGTAAACTGTCCCCAAACCTGTTTCTGCTCATTTTCTTTACCACATGTAAATCAGAGATGAGTACAAAATGAAAGTGAGATTTTGTTTCAAGGGAAATTAAACTGAACAAGATAAACATTTAATAAAGGTGGGCCTCTTAAAAAACACTGTTGTTGAATTAATTACAAACTGACTATAGAAAGGGAACAGGAATTTACAATGATTCTGCATCCCAATTTTTCACATTTGCTAAGCTTTTATACCATTTTTAATAAGCCTCATAGACAACTGTGGTCAATGAATTATAGATGTGATTTATCCAAGAAAGAACAAATGGAACACAAAGCAATGTAATCATTATAAAGCCAACCTTCTTTGCACAATGTAAACTCCTGGGGATCTTTCAAAAAAATTCAATGCCAAGGCTTCATCCCAGGCCAACTCAATCAGAATCTCCAGGGTTGATACTTGGACATCAATATTATTTTAAGATCCCAAGGTAGTTCCAATTTATAGCCAAAGATGCAAACGAAAGTTCTACATGAAAGGACTGGTGAGAGAATGTGTAATCATATGACTTATAATACATACAATGTAAGCATGCACTTTATTCTTTTTAGCAGTTTCAAGCTTTAGCTGTTTCCAGTTTGTAAATATAGTATGGAACAGATATTGTCAAGATAAGCAGGATTCTACCAAACAAGGAAGTATGTAACCAGATCTAACTTGACCTAAGAACTACAATGAATGGAATTTAAATGCCTTTCTCCACACAACTATCCTACAAGTGAGGTTCCAAAAATCAATTGTAAACTTCAAAGAAGTTTCTCTGCACTCCCTCTGGAAAACTGAACTAGATGTCCAACTCTTTCTATACTCTCTTGAGATCCTCCCATGTAGTCTAAGTGTAAACAATCAAATTCTAGAGAGAAAAATAAGTTTTAAAAGGTGGATGTAATTAGTTGGGCATGGTGGCAGGTGCCTGTAATCCCAGCTGCTCAGGAAGCTGAGGCAGGAGAATCACTGGAACCCAGGGGCGTCACTGCACTCCACCCTGGGTGACAAAGCAAGACTCCATCTCAAAAAAAAGAAAAGGCTGATGAAGGAGTGAGGTGGGGAAAAGTTTGGTGGCACCATGTGGAGAAGGGAAGGGAGAGAAGGTTAGCTTAATGTGTGCACAGCAAAAACTTCCAGTTTATAAAGCCTAATTCATTAATTCCTTCTCTTATTTATTCATGCAAAAAACCGCACAATAAGTAACTACTATATACTTACAGCTATTCTAAGCACTGGAAACCAATGCCAAAAATGGCAAAAACAGCATTTAAAAAACAAGGCCAATATGTGAATCTATATCCCTCTTTTATCTTTCTGCTGCTGCAGCTGCATAGCAGGCAGCCTTTCAACAAGAAGCTATTACAGCCTGTTGAAAAGGACGCCTCCTGCCCTCAGTGGCAAAAAAGGGTAACATGGCTTAATGAAAGTCACATTTGATGCACTGTAAACTCTTCCATAGCAAGTGGCTCAACTGGTGGCTGTAGTCTTCCTCATACTCTTATGAAGTAATCTGGAATCATGTCTTTGATTTAGATTGGCTGCATCTTTTATTTCCAAAGTACACTGGTAATGGCGTAGTCTTCAAATTTAACATTTGAAACTGTGATTCCATTTACCACCTTGTACTTACTTGAAAAAAATGACTGTAATTGAAATCCTCCCATTGGAAATACAGTCCTTGGAACTTTTCGGTGGTTGCTCAACATTAAGGGTTTTTCTTCGAGCTGTCAAAACTATGAATGGTCTATCCATTGAAATAAACCCTCTTTAAGGATGATGAAAAAAGTATAGGATAGAAAGATCAAGTCCCTCTTGTCTCAAACAGCAAGTTCTCCAACAACTAGCAAAGGCAGAGAAAATAAGATTCTTCCCTGTCCAAATTCTATTGTTTATCAAGTAAGAATAAAGGGATTCTCAGGGTCACAATCCACAGCTTATGTTCCATAGCTTAAATTTCTTCTAAATTTCCCAAATAGGTTTCTGACACCAATGTATTGCTTCATTCTAACATAAAAACACAAGGAAACTCTATAAAATATTACTAACAGTTTACATGCAGTCATCATGATTATGTAAATTTCCAAACATAGTTTGTAAATGAATTTCAAATTAACTTCAAAGTTAAAGGCTGAGCTAGAGTACATAAACTTACAGACATATATGGAATATATATTTACATATTTTGAGACAGGGTCTTGCTCTCATCCAGGCTGGAATACAGAGGGGCAATCATGGCTCACTGCAGCCTCAGCCTCCTGGGCTCATGCGATCCTCCCACCTTATCCTCCCAATTAGGTGGGACCATAGGCACCTATCAACACACCCAGCTAATTTTTTTTTGTAGAGATGGGATTTCACCATGTTGCCTAGGCTGGTGTCAAACTCCTGAGCTCAAGCAATCCTCCTGTCTTGGCCTCCCAAAGTGCTGGAATTACTGACATGAGCCACTGCATCCAGCCAAAAATATTTATAATAATCTCATAATGTTTTTTCAGAAGAATACCACTTATCAAACAAAAGAGGTGTACTGATTTCCTACATTTAATTCAGTATCTCTTTGGACTGAATAGCTCATGAAGAAAATTTATTGTTTCCTCCATGATCTTCTTCTGGCTGAAACAGCTAAGAGTTTTTCAATAAAACCAGAATTAGTAATTCCAATCTTATTATAAAAATGCTTTGTCAAAATTGCCTGGAAGAAGAAAAATACTAAAAAGACAATGTTGTTTCTGGAATCTGTATCTTGACAGAATAGCAATCAAGGTTATGAAGATGCAAATGTGTGTGTTAATGGCAATACAATTTATCTAAAGCAAGGTAAACTTAAAATGGAACTGCCTCTATAATAAAGTGTGACTGATACTTAAAAGAAAAATGAAGATAATAAAAGACAATTATCAGCCTCTACTGAGCACTCGGGCCTTGCACAATGCAAATACATTATGCTACTTAACCACTATTTTAAAAGCATCTTAGGGAACTACTTCTTTCAAGAAAATAGAGTACACATAACTTTTCTCTATTGCGCACATTAAGCATAACTAAAATACCTCAACATTATAGATAAAATAAATATAAACAAATTCTGAAAGGTGAAAAGACGACACACTGGCTTAAAACCTGGGGGCCCCCCAAAAATGACATGGTGGTGAGTTCTCTAAGAGTTTTCATTTTATAGGCCTCATATATCCTATAAGATATATGATGTCATCAGATTTGGAGCTCAAAAGCCAGAAACCACGTAATGTCAATGATGCATACCACAGCAAGCCCATAGAAAAGTTTCTCTTTAGCCAAAGAACCAGAAAAGAGGGAAACTATAAAGACAAGTATTGGAGTTCAGACTTTCAATATTGCCCTCAAAATATAAAGCACTGCTGAAATAAAAAAGGGAAAATAAATGGAAAGGCATTTCATGTTCATGGTTGACCATGGGCTTTAATACTCTTAGACCTACTGTTGTTAAAATGTCCAGAGTACCACAAATGATCCACAAATTAAACATAATCTCTATCAAAATCCCAATGGCATTTTTTTAAGCAGAAATAGAAAAATGCATCCTAAAATTCATATGTAATCTCAAAGGACTCCAAATCACCAAAACAATTTAGAAAAAGAACAAAGTTAGAGGACTTAAACTTCCTGATTTCGAAACATTGCAAAACTACAGTAACCAAAACAACGTGGTACTGGTATCAAGACAGATAAATAGAACAATGGAATATAACATCAAGCCCAGAAATGAACCTTCAAATACATGGTTAAACAATCTTTGGCAAAGGTGTCAAAGCCATTGAATGGAGAAAGAGAGTTTATTCAACAAATGGTGTGGGAAACTGGACACTCAGATGCAAAAGAATAAAACTGGGCCCTTATTTTACACCACATACAAAAATAAACTCAACATGGATTAAAGACCTAAATGTTAAGACCTAAAAGTATAAAATCACATAACTACTAGAACAAAACACTGAGGAAAAGCTTCATGACACTGGATTTAACATTCTTTCTTGGATGTGACACAAAAGCACAGGTAACAAAAGCAAAACAGACAGACGAAACTTTAAAAAAACTTTTGTTCATCAAAGGACACAATCAACAAAGTGAAAAAGCAACCTATCGAATGAGAAAAAATGTTTCCAAACCATATAACCTGAGAAAAGGTTAAAATCCAGAATACATAAAGAACTCCTGCAACCAAACAACAAAAAACAAATAACTGATTAACAAATGACAAAAAGTTTGAATAGAAATTTCTGCAAAGAGAATACACAAATAGCCAACAAAGATGCTCAATATCACTAATAAACAGAGAAATGCATATAATGTGGTATCCACTCATATCTATTGAGATGGCTACTATCAAGAAAAACAGAGGACAAATATTAGAACCCTTGTGCCCTAATGGTGGGAATGTAAAATGGGGCAACTGCTATAGAAAACACTACGGAGGTTCCTCAAAAAATTTAACACAGAACTACCATACGGTCCAACTATCCCACTTCTACATACATACCCAAAACAACTAAAAACAGGGTTTTATAGCATCACTATTCACAATAGTCAAGAGGTGGAAGCAACCCAAATGTCCAATGGATGAATAGACAAACAGTATTCAGTATATTCATATAATGATATACTATATAGCCTTAGAAAGGAAGGAATCTTGTCACATGCTACTACAACATGGATGAAACTTGATGACATTATGAAGTAAAACACGCAAGTACCAAAAAGAGAAATACTGTGTATTCCACATGCATAAGGTACCCACAGTAGTCATATTCAGACAAACAGAAAGCTGACCGATGGCTAGCTACCAGGAGCTGGGAGAAGCGAGGAAAGCAGAGTTGTTTAATGGGTAAGCTTCAGATTTGCAAGATGAAAAACTTCTGAGTATCTGTTTCACAGCAATGTGGATATGTTTAACAGTACTGAACTACACACTTAAAAACCATTAAGATGGTAAATTTCATTAAATACATCTTTACCATAGTAAAAAGCATGTTTTAAAAAATCAGTTGGGCAATGTGGCTCATGCCGGTAATCCCAGCACTTTGGGTGGTCAAGGTGGGAGCATCACCTGGTCAGGAATTCAATACCAGCCTGGTAAAACCCTGTCTCTACTGAAATACAAAAATTAGCTGGGCATGGTGACACACAAATGTAATCCCAGCTACTTGGGAGGCTGAGATATGAGAATCGCTTGAACCCAGGAGGCAGAGGTTGCAGTGAGCCAAGATCATGCCACTGCACTCCAACCTAGGGGACTGGGCGAGATATGTCTCAAAAAAATAAAAAAAATACAATAAAGAAAAAATTCAATAGATGGGCTCAAGACCAGGTGAAGGAAAGAAAAGAATCAGTGAGCTTGAAGAAAAAACAACTAAAATTACTCATCTAAACAAAAAGAACAGAAAAAGACTGAAAAAAGAAAAAAAAAAAGTATCAACTATCTGTTGGATTATAACCAAAGATCTAACAATATGTCTTCAGCATCCCAGGAACAGAGGAAAAGGAAAATAGGGCTTTAAAAGTACATGAAGAAAGGGTGAAAATTCCCAAATTTGGCCAAAAAAAAAAAAACCTACAGATTCAAAAAGCTATGATAATACCAAACAGAATAAGCCCAAAGATACTCATACCAAGCTACATCATAGTTAAACTTTCCTAAAGATAGCAAAGAAATAAAATCTCAAAGCACTCAGAGAGAAGGAAGTCATGACATAGAGGCCAAAAGAATGATAGTGGATGCCTCAGGAGAAACCCTGAAGGCCAGAAAAAAGATAACAACATTTTTCAATGGCTTGAAAAAAAATAAAAATAAAAGAAAGAAACCGTGAACCCAAAATTCTACATCAAGTAAAAACATTCCTCAGGAAGCAACAGGTAATTAAGACATGCTCATATAACCAAAAATAAAAATAAATTCTTGCTGGGAGACCTGCCCTGAAAAAATGTCTAAAGAAAGTTCTTTTTTTTGTTTGTTTTTGAGATGGGATTTCGCTCTTATTGCCCAGGCTGAAATGCAATGGCGAGATCTCAGCTCACTGCAACCTCTGCCTCCCGGGTTCAAGTGATTCTCCTGCCTCAGTCTCCCAAGTAGCTGGAATTACAGGCCTGTGACACCATGCCCAGCTAATTATGTATTTTTAGTAAAGACTGGGTTTCTTCATGTTGGTCAGGCTGGTCTCGAACTCCCGACCTCCCGAAGTGCTAGGATTACAGACATGAGCCACTGCACCCAGCAAGGAAGTTCTATTTTAAAAAAAAAAAACATAGCTAGAAGAAAGGATCTTAAATCACTAAGAAAGAAGAAAGAGAAATGGTACAGTGAATTTTAAAAATGAACCAACTCTATGCTATCCATAAGAAACTCTCTTTAAACAAAACAATATAGAAAGCAAAAATACAAAAAGATACACGTGATTATTAATTTCATATGTCAATTTAAAGAGATGGTAAAACATTATTTTTTGGTATATCTGTGAGGGTGTTTCAGAAAGAAAATAGCATTTGAACTGGTAGACTTATTTCTTTAAAGAAGGTGGCATATTTGGGCACATGAACCTCATTGAATCGACTGACACCCAAAAAGAATAAAAAGGCAGAGGAAAGAAGAATTTACTCTCTGGGACATTCAATTCTCCTGCCCTTGAAGATGGAACATCAGCCCTTGTGGTTCCCAGGCCTTCAGTCTTGAAAGGAGACTTATGCCACTGGACCCCTCGTTTTCAGGCCTTCAGACTCAGACTGAATTACACCTCCAGCTTTCCTAGCTCACTAGCTTGCAGATAGAAGAAAATAATTAAGATAATAGAACAGAAAGAATTAAGTTGAAAACAGTAAAACAAGAGAGAAAACTCAATGGAACACAAAGCTTGTTCTTCGAAAAAAAATCAATAAAATTGACAAACATCAAGTATGACTGACACAGAAAAAAGATACAGACATTATTATCTATATCAGGGATGAAACAAAAAATATGACGATACAGACATCAGGAAGATAATAAAGAATACTATCAACAGTTCTGCACACTTAAATTTGACAACTTAGATGACATGGACCACTTCCTTACAAAGAAAAATGACTCGAACCTACCAAATATGAAAAAAATAATAATTTAAGTAGCCCAATAACTTAAATTAAGAAAATTTAATTTCTTAAATTAAAAAAAATTAATTCTTAAATTAACAGCTTCTAAAAATGAAATTTCCAGACCCAGATGGGTTTCACTAGAGAATTCCACACAATGTTTTAAGAAAAATTAACACCAAACATACATAATCTCTTCTAGCAAACATATAAGGAGTGAACACTTTTAAATCATTTTATGGAGCCAGTAATATCCTCATAACAAAACCATTACAAAAACAAAAGTACAGACCAATATTTCTCACAAGTATAGATGCAAAAGTCCTTAACAAAATACAAGTAAACAAAATTCAGCAATACATAAAAATAATTATACACAGTGACCAAACAGGACTTTTTCCAGGCTTGCAAGAATGGTTCAATATCTGAAAATCAAGCAATGTAATCTATCATATTAATAGGCTATAAATGAAAAACCTAATAATTATATCAATAAACATAGAAGAAAGCATTTTGCAAAATTCTACATCGATTCATGATAAAAAGAAAAATCTCTCAGAAAACTAGGAATAGAAAGGAACTACTTCAATTTGATAACGACCATAGAGAAAAATCCTACAGCTAACATTGTACTTAACAGCAAAAGACTGAATACATTTTTCCCAAAATATCAGGGACAAGACAAGGATATTCACTCTCACCACTCTTAGTCAACATAGCATGAGAAATTCTAGTCAAGTGCAATAAAGCAAGAAAAGGAAATTTAAAACGCATAGAGATCAGATAGGAAGAAATAAATCTGTCCTTATTTGCAAATGACATATTTGTCTACACAGAAAATTTCAAAGAATCTACAAATAAGTTCCTCAAACTAATATTCCATTTATCAAGGTTACAGGATACAAAAACAACACTTGAAAATAAGTTGTATTCTATACACTAACAATATGCATGAATATGCATGTGAAATCCAAATTAGAAATATAATACTATTTCAATTGCCCCCCAAAAGTGACAGTTATAAATCTAATTTATATAGGACTTGTATGCTGAAAAGTACAAAATTATAAAAGAGATCAAACAAGATATAAATAAATGGAGACAACCCTCTTCATGAAGAGAAAGACTCAACATAGTAATTAAAAAAACAACAACAAAACAAAACAAAACAAAAACACTCCCAAAACTAATATCCTGGGGCTTAACAAAATTCTTAACAAAATATCAGGAAGATTTTCTATAAAGACAGGTGAGATAATTACCAAATTTATATGAAAAAAGGCAGGTACTACTTTATCTTAAGCAATTTTGAAAAGAATAGTTACAATAATCAAGATTTTTTGAAATTGGTGGAGGAACAGACATTAAATCAATTGAAGAGTAGAGAGCCTAAAAACAGACCCATTTAAGTATAGCAAACTGACTTTTGACAAAGGTACAAGGGCAATTTAATGGAGAGAAAATAGTCTTTTCAATAAGTGGTGCTAAAATAACTGGACATATACACGCGCGCGCGCGCACACACACACACACACACACACACACACCCAGAGGAAGGAGAAAAACTTTGGCCTAAGTTTCACATTTTATACAAAATTTATCTCAAAATAGATCGTGGACTTAAATATGAAATATAAAGCTGTTAGGAATAAAGGAAGACAGAAAGCTTCAGGATCAAAGGATAAGCAAAGAGTTTTTAGACTTGACAATAAAAGCAAGAATGTAAAGGAAAGAATCCTTACACTAGACTGCATCAAAGTTTAAAACTTGTGCTCTGAGAAAGAATCTGAAAGAAGATGAATAGACAAGCTACAAATTGGAAGAACATATTTGCAAACCACATACCCAATAAAAAATTAGTGTCTTGAACATGTTAGGAACTGTGAAAAACTCAACAATAAAAATTTTAAATCTAATTAGAAAATGGGCAAGAGACAGTTAGCAAAAGAAGATATTCAAATAACAAGCAAGTGAAAAAGTTTTCAACATTATTAGACATTGGGGAAATGCAAATTAAAACCCCAGTGAGCCATCACTACACACCAATAGAATGGCTTAAATAAAAAAACAGAACCACAATATCACTGCATGCTGGTGAATATGCAGATAAACTGGATCACTGATACAATGCACTAAAGAGAATATGCAATGGTAAAGTCACTCAGGAAGACAGTTTGGTGGCTTCTTAAAACTTAACCATGCAAACACTATACATACTACCCAGCAACTGCACTCTTAGACATTCATCCTAGAGAAAAGAAAACTTATGTTCACACCAAAACCTATATACAAATGTTCATAGTACTTCTAGGAAAACAACTCAGAGGAGTTGTTCAACAGAAGACTGATTAAATAAACTATGGTACATCCATATCATAGAACACTACTCAGAAACAAAAGCAATAGCATACAGCTTGAACAAATCTCTAAAAAATTATGCTGGGTAAAAAGAGAATCCAAAAAGCTATATACTGTATGATTCCATTTATATAACATTCTTGAGATGATAAAATTACAAAAATGAAGAAAAAGTGATTGTTTCAGGAGTTAATGATGGGGGTTGTGGAGGTAGAAGGAAAAGTGGTATGGATATAAAAGGCCATCAGGAGAGAGCCTTTTGGTGATGTGGTTGTTCTGTATTTTCACTGTACTGGTATCACTATCCTCCTTGTGATATTTTACTGTAGTTTTACAATATGTTACCATTGAGGAAGCTAGGAAAAGTGGTATCTTTCTGTTTTATTTCTTAAAACTGCACATTGTACTATTATTATGTACTACTATTAACTCAAAATGAAGAGTTTAACTGAAAAACACATTAGGTGATAATACTACTCATTTACTAGATGAGAAAACAATTCAGTTGAGTTTCAATATATTGCTCAAGGTCATATACTACCAGTAAATAGAAGAAGCAGAATTCAAACTCAGGTCTGCCAGATTCCTGGAAAAAAGTCACAGATTTACTCAGTAGCATTTATGGAAAAAAATGTTTTGTTTTGTTTTGTTTTTTTGAGACAGGGTCTTGCTCTGTTGCCCAAGCTAAAATGCCGTGGTAAAATCATAGCCCACTACAGCCTCAACCTCCCAGGATCATGCAATCCTCCCACCTCAGCCTCCCAAGTAGCTGGGAGCAGGGGCACATGCTACCACACCAGCGAACTTTTTAATTTTCTATTTTGCAGATATGAAGTCTTGCTATGTTGCTCAGGCTGGTCTTGAACTCCTGGGATCAAGGGATTCTCCTCTTGGCCTCCCGAAGTGCTAGGATGAGCCACAGTGCCCAACAGGGAATAAATAACTATCTATTACGTGCAGGGATTATGGATACAAAAATTTAAAACACAGTATAATTCAGTATCTCTAGGATCATATGTTACTATAGAAGACACAGGTGAATAAGAAATTACAATCAGGTGTATTATGTATATACAAGGCTAAGGGCTAGCACTGTTGAGGGTGATCTAGTGAGAATGCTTAGGTGGGAGAGAGGAACCATTAACAAGTATCAAATCAGACTCAGATTGACCTTTTAAGATCACTCTAGCAGGGTTTTGGAGCACTGGAAGGCACCATGAAATGTGGCAGGGAGATTGATTATGAGTCTCCTCTAATAAGTCAGAAGAAAGATGGTAAGAACAGAACTAAAACAGCTCCTTTGGGAAGAAAGATGACTGGCTGGATAGGGATGCCTTAGCTGTGCTAGGAGATATAAGAGGAAGAAAATCTTTGGTTAAGGAAGACAAAATTAACTATACTTTAGAAATGCTGCATTTGAGGAATCTGCTGAACTTCAAGACAGATATCTACCTAGCCATTTAAATACATACCTCAGAAACTCAAGAAAGATATTACGCTAGTTATAGAGCTTTTGGAATCATCCCTTATAGGACATAGAAAAACACATGAAAAAAGAAATTGCTCAGGGAGAATATATAGAATAAGAAGAGAAAGGGGGTACAGGATGAACTTAATTGAAGCATTCTTTTAGAAAGAATGGTAGCTGGGTACCAACCTAATTCAAGAAACAGACAACTGATAAATAATTTAGATGGAAATTCTTACACAGGAGTATGTATGTTTGTGTGGTGGTGGTTTAAAAAAGGTGTTTTATTACACCTATTTTTAATTTTCGAAAGGGATCATAATTCTAATGATCACAAGTGAACAGTATTTTCTTATGCCAATGTTTTTGGTCATGTATTACTTGCCGTTCTTAATTTTTCTTTCTCACTACTGAAGACTGATAAAATCATCTTCCTAAATGATAAACTAGGAGATGGCTATTGAAGATATTTCGCAATGTATTTTTTTTTTTTTACAGTCTTGGACAAACTTCACAGAAGAAATACCTTTCCAACAATTACAAGCTTATATCAAATCAAATGGTCAGTAATTGACAATCAAGAGAGGGATTTCTTCTTTGTCCTTTTAAAGATAATGAGGGAAATTCCAAATTAAAAAGCCTGTATAAGAGTGGCTTTTTAGAGGAATATGAAAACGAGGGTTTTAATTTGCTCTGTAATCATTGCTGACCCTGTGTTTACACTAAGACTTTTTCTCTCCAGGTAAAACTCAGCCCATCTTGATGAGTTTTGGAAAACAAAAATCTCCAATGAAAAATTTTAAAGTTAACCACTGTGAAACAATAAAAGTTCTGCAGAGAATCACTGACATGTAGAGCACTATAAACATGCCAAAAACAAGACTGAGATTTGTTTCTCTTTTTCTTCTAACCTAATAAATACAAGACGGATACCCTTCAATTAGGTATACAGCCTTATATTATTTAGCTTTATATTACACTTGTGCCTTGGTATATGGATGCATTCACTCCTTGTTTGATTGCTAAAGGAATAGCAGCATGGTAATCCAAATGAAGCAATTAATGTTCCTCTTCTTTTTCTTTTTGTGACAATCATTTCTGGAAATGCTTTTCCCCTTTCACATTAGTTTATTCATATGCCTTAACTCTTGAGTTTCAGGTTCCCATAACAGAACATTCAGGATGAAAGGGGAAAGGATAAGAAGGCAGCATACAGTTTTCAGTTATCAAAATTCACAACGGCAAATAATGGACAGTTGGCTTCTCAAGGAAAGTAATCTACTGAGGAAAAAAAAATCCCAAACCACAATGTTTCCCAATCCTGTACACGAAGAGATAATATTTTAGTTATAATAGCTTTAACGGTTAACAATGGAAGTGAGCCTAAAATAAAAAATTGATCTTTTAAATAAAAATACTGTAATTTCAACATAGGTAAAGAAGCAATTTTGCTGTCTTAAAAACACAGCAGAAACAAGTCCACACAGAAAAAAAATGCAGCAAAATTAGATGAAAATGTTCTAAGTTCTTTTTAAACTAGGTGAATGGAAGAAGCATTTTTAATGTGCTTAAGCATATAATCATAAAGAGTATAAAGACAGTGTCACAATTTTCCATCTTACCACATCACAGTTCCATTCTCTAGAGCCTCAGCTTAACTCTACAATCAATATGCCAATATTTTCAACAATCAGATCAGGGAAGGAAGATTTCAAAAGGGAGGCACATGTTAGGATCCTCCTGGAAACCTCATTTTTTGATCTGCAGTCCAATGCCCTACCTCAGAGCTGTATCCCCTCCTGGAAACCTCATTTCTAATCCTGTAAATTTCCAACAGAGTAAGTGACACATCTAAATTCAGGAACAAAAAGATGTCAAACAACCCCAGGTAAGTGAAGATGTATTAGGAAGTACACTTTTCCCCTAAAGCCCAGAAATGGTATGTTAAAATATAGTCAAATTGTTTAACATCAAAATTTTAGGTACAACCAAAATTCATTCATAAAATATAATCCCCTAACAGAGAGTAAAGAGAAAATCTCATACATGGTCAGACTACACAATGGAGATTCTTTCTACAACCAAGTAAGATTACAAATGAGTAAGCAAAGTCAGTTAACTGAAAGAAGAAAAAATAATTCTGAATAAGCAAACCACAGGTAACAGGAAGTGATTGTCAATTTGTTTCAGAAGCAAAAATATATCTAGCCTCATAATAAATAAAACCTTGAAAATTCTCTATTCATTCTAAAGTAGAATATCCTGCCTTTCCTCTTATTGTAGTTTCATTATTTTCCCTCTTTAAACTCTAAATCAGGCCTCCGGAACAGAGTCTGAAGATTGCTTCCTCTTGGTCAGCAGCAATGTCAGATTGCAAGCAAAGAGCCTGTGCTTCATCCAAGAATCTTTAAGCCAAAGGAAATATATTCTCAAATAAAACTTCTCAGCTTCATTCACTTCCCCAAGTGCCCAGAGGAGCCCATCAACATGAGAAGACTGGAGGGAGGTGGAAGGTTTCCCTTGGGAAGAGAAACCATATTGACTTACCTGCTCTGCATACTTGAACTTAACATAGAACCAGCTTGACTTGATCATTGTCTCACCTCCCACCCTCAGAGAAAAAGAAAAATGAAAAGAGAAAAACAAAAAACCCACAATATAGTGCTAGAGAAAAAGCAGTGTGTCAGCAAAAGCTTCTTTCTGATGCTGAGTTTTCTGAAGGATGACAAGTATTCAAAGACAGCAGGGAAAAAAGGTGAAAAAATAGGAAAATCCACTCTTTCAAACCTGGCCTTCTTCCCCTTTATGTTCCTGAGAACCTTCCCTGAGCTCCTAAAACACTGTGTGTGATCTTGCTCCGGAAACTGCACTCCAGGACTGCTTTGCCAAGCTGCCTGCCTCTCCCTCCCTCTCCCTCCCTCTGTGTTTCTCTGTTGGCCAGCTGACAAGAGAATTCCTCATATGGACTTCAACTGCCCTCATCACAAATGACACATGTCAGTAAAGACAGGGGGCAGGCTATGGCCCTGGTACCTCCCAGAAGGACAACCTTCTCCTCCCACCCCTACTCCCATGGGATGAATAATGAATTCCAGCACTTCCCTCAGGACACAGATTAACACCTGGCCAAACATCATTTTGACAAGAGCCTGAGTCTAGGAAAAGGACATTGCCACAGATTTAACCCCATGATCTCCAAAACGAGATCAGGAAATGATCTTTCTCCATGCCTACAGAAGATTATCACACTAAAAACAGTCCAGTCTCTTTAGCAAATAGTGAATAAGACTCCATCTTAAGTTATCCAGCTGAAACAACATCTTCCAACCTCTGGTAGCAGAGATAGAGAAACTGGAACAGCTTTCTCTTACTATTCCCCCTTACTTGTTCTTGTTGACAGAACAGCTCCTAGTATTCAGCAGCAGGAACTAACAGCTTGGAAAAATGATTGACGCTTTATAGACATATTTCTTTTCAGAAAAGTAAAGAAAATATTTTTATTTTTGTTATACTACTACTAACTCATTAAACTTCCAAGAAAAAGTGTGAAATGGCATCAGCACTCAGTTTATGAGATGAAAGAAACAGAGAGGAGGGGATGAAATCAAGGAGCATAGTTTGAGCATACATGGATGTCAGACACCCAGGCATTGCCATGATAAGGTAAATGTGCTCGAGACGTTCAGACACATGGGAAACAGTGATTCCCAAAATTTTAAATAATATGATGGCACATCTCGACTGTCAAATAAAAAGTATTTCCCAAATACAAAATAATTAAGACCCATCTGGATTCAAAAGTGGATTCCACAGAATGCTGTAAACGATTCCTCACCTCTACAGAGAGAGACAACAATGCAGAGGAATTTGGATGTATGATGTTGTCAGCTTCCATCTTCCAAAGCGGTCTGAAAAATTTTACAACTCAGTTGCTTTGTGTCCCCTCTTATTTCTACTGCTGACTATAGTATTATATTTAGTAAGTGGCCTTTATCATTATCAGAAGGGTAAAAATGTACATGGGGGCTCATGTCCCTTTCCTGTTAGCAATGAATCAGGAGCATGTACGACCCACTGTTTTATTTTCCTAATTCTGTGTTGCAGAAGCATCAAAGATGTGGACCTACAAATCCTTCACTGGAGGCACATCAGGCTTTCCTCAGCCAAGGTGTCTGAAGGCATAACATTTGCTGAGACCTAAAATGTCATTTACTAAATGTCTTCATGGAAAAAGAAGCTGCTATTACTTATTCAGCTAAACAGCAGCTTCATTTAAGCATTCAAAATTTTAGGAGCGATTACTACTGAAAGACCCTCCTGAAAAAACCTTATCCCTACATCAAGACAGTCAGTTATTATCATCTTCCCTGTAATAATTTTGAAGAAGCACTGTCCTCTACACTCACCTTAACAGTCAAATACTGTTTCAGCAAAGCGGCTAGACAAGTGCGTAGTCAAACTTCACATTGAAATTGACAGCAAGCGGGTCTTATGAGATCTACGTACAGAGAGGGATCTCAGTGGATTCTGATTCTAGTTGGTAACCAAGTGAGAACACAGACCACAGAGGAGGTAGAAAAGAGAGTCTACGAAATTCACACCAAAAAAAAAAAAAAAAGACCTCTAATTTATCTGAGGGCAATGGCTCTATTCCTACTGGTGCCTCTGAATTCCCTGAAATCATTCTAGCAACCAGGTATTCTTTTTGTCCAGGAAGCCCTTATGTTCCTCCCTCATAGTCTCTTGTCCTTTAGATTGACACTTAGCTGTAACTTCCTGCAAGTTTTCCTTATCCTCATTCCTAAGTCTGGGTTGGGGGCATCTATAGCATACTGAACTTCTCCCCTCATTAGCACTTATCAGACAATTTCATTGCTGCCTGTTTACTTCTGTTCATATCCCTCTGAACTGGAGATCTCTTCAGAGCAAGTGCCCATTCTGCCTCAATCACAGTTAGAATCTGTGCCTTGGGCACTGTGCGAAGACACAGTTGATGCCTCACTAGTATTTGCTGGATGGTTGGAAGGAAAAGTTAGATTCCTTAGCATGAATGGAGATGAGACAATGCACGTAAAGTCCTTAACACATTTTCTCCAACACAACCAAGTTTTCTATTAATGTTCACTATCATTGTAGCCATGGAGACAGTGGGGAGCATTTGGAACTATCACCTAAAGGACAGAAAAAGTAACTCGGTAAATGTATTGATGGGCGACACTGAAAAAACTAACAGATGTTGAAGTCCACTGATCTATAATAATAGTCCAGACAGAGTTGTGATTCTTCTAAGGGGAACACAGGCTCATGAGGGCAGACAAGTGGCATGCTGCTGGGAGGAAATGGGCAGCACAAGAGCTTCAGGGAACTGGGGGTACTAACAAGGAAGGTGGTGAGGGGTGAGGGGATTATCCAGGTACTACAAGCTGGACAAGGGAAGAAGTGAGGCTATAGGAGCTCATGGTCTGCAAAAACAGTTAGGTGTCCAGGGTTTCACAGGAATTATGGGGCTAGGGGGTGAGGTGACAGAGTGACAACTGACCAACTGTACTTAGAGACATGATGGCAAAAAAAAAATCATGTCTTCAGGAAAGACTGTGAAAGAGTAGAGATTTTTAAAATGTCAATCCATTTCCTTGTGATCGTTCCTACTTTGTCCTAAGTCCAAAAGCTCACAGAGAAGGGGAAAAAGTAAGATAATGAAAGATTCCAAAAAGCTAGAATCTGGGTAATCAAGTAGTTAAACTCATTCATAGGCTTTGTGAATATTCTACCTGGGAAGGGACTTTAAAAGTTCACAAAAAGCAGTATTGCTTAATCTTTAGCATGAGGACCCCTTTAATGTAAAAAGAAATAATAAATTCCCCATTGACAACATACTAAATTTTAGCAGTCATTCATTGATCAAAGAAACACAAAATGTAAGCATTTAGTAACGCTTTTAAATGAATTTATATTATATTAGCCATCCCTTCAACAAAGGCCTAAGGATAGTGTGTATGCAAATAAGTAGCACTTGTGCCCTATTTCCTGTCCTGAAAAAGGCTGTACCTCCCAGGTTGCTAATTGACCTGGATCAAATACCACAGTGATAAAAGAAGTAAAGCCTGGAGGGTAAAGTGACTTCACCAAGGTCTCACAGCTGATCCATGGCCGAGCTGGGTCTACAAGCCTTCCTGGCTCCAGCATGCCACTGCATAGAAGAGTCTTCCTGAGAAGACAGTAACTGTATTACGCATTTCAGGTAATACAGTAGGATTGTGGAACAGTAGGAACTACTGACAACATTAAAATTTTCTTAGAGCTAAAGAGAAGAGGGACACGTTCTATTTATTTTATCTCCCAAATATCTAATAATTGCATGAGTATAAGACATTACTTAATGGATAAGAAGGAGGGAGATCAACCTCAATTTAGGAGCAGATTATTGGTTTTATTTTGTTTAAAGCATATTAAGAGAGGAAAAAGAAATGAACTAGTGGCAGCAGAGAAAAAAGGCTGCTTTATAGGAGAGTACAATGCATCAGGCAGGGGTTACACCTAAAAGCTTTGGAGGCTGAAGGCCCTTGGTTCCAATCCCAGCCATGGCAAATGCTGGGTATAATTGCAAATAATCACTTATCTCTCAAACTGAAGTTCCCCATCTGTAAACTGAGGGTAATCAAACCTATCTTAACATGAGTATTCCTGTGAGAATTAAATAGGCTCATAGCTGTAAAGCAGTTAACAGAGCTTCAGGCTCACAACTGAGCTTGATAAAATGTAACCACAATGTCACCTTAAATGACATCACAACTTCCTAACCTCTGCTTAGTAGCTACAGTCAGCTAAAGACCCTTATAGAAATATCACTTCTTAGACTTCGTTAGAAACTCCACCTGGTATGATAGAGCCTTAATTATCCTCTGATTAAGTCCAAAGCCTGACATGCTATAAGGAAGAGAAGAAGAGGACCAGAGAGGACACCAGAAGTCTACCTGGTGCACTTGGAAGGTGTAAGTGGCTAAAGATGCTATAGTTTGTGAGCTGCAGGACAGTTATCTCCTCCAACAGGAGTGTGTTCTCTAATTTATCCTTAATGTTTTCTGGAAAATTAAAACTCCATAAAAACACACATAGAAAAACTATCAAGTAAGCCTTTATTATTATTATTAATAACTTATTCTTAACTATGAAACCACAACCAAGACAGGCTTCCGCAGCAACTTATTTTCATTTCCTGGCATAAACTCCTCCTTCCACTTCCCACCCGCCTTTTTTGTTTTGTTTTAAACAGACAGTTTGCTGTTAAAATGGGATGATCTATGTGGAGGAATTGCTTCAGCTGCACAAAAAGAATTCTCCACTGCAGCTGTACTTGGAACACATCATTTCCTCTGGCAGAACATCTGAATGCTTTTTAAGAGAGTCTGAAGAGGTACGATGGGTGCTCAAGGACTTTCCCTTTCCTCAGCCAACAGAGCTGGTCACAGCTCTGACAAAACCTCCAGAAGGATTCATTCATCTATCAAAAACCACGTCTTCCATCCTTTGCATGTGCTTTTCTTCTTCTAAGAATGACTTTCTCTCTCTTTTTCAGCCTTTCTAGTCCCTATCCAAGCACGCACAGGCATTTATGCATGAGCTGTGCACACATATGCATATACACATATACTCATGCATGCACACATCTTAACTCAAAATTCTCTCAGACCTGAACATTTTACAAAAGTCTCCCTTGACCCTCAAAGAAAGAATTTGCAAATGACACAATTCAGAAATTTAGCTTAACAGTAAAGCTTAAAATAAGTTCAACTGCAATACAAACTACAAAGATATAGCTGAATTATAAACAGAACTGTTTCTATCCTACAATCTGCTATTCAGCAGAAAAAGAAAGCCCCATGCTCTTTCCTACTCATTACATCCCACGATAAATGGGTACTCCCTTAAATCTTTAGGGAGACGGAGAAGTACATATCATCTGAGCATTTCAGGAGGCAGGAATCATGCCTGTGTTATCTGCATCTGACCTCTTCTCTGCTCCTAAGAGGCACAGGGCCTAGCATGAAAGAAACCAGGGCCCACTGCCAAGAACAGAATTAAATGGCATCAGCTCCAAGCTTAGTGGTTTCTAGAGTCCTTAAGGGACTCTAGAAAGGCAAGAGGCCGATCCAGGATTCTGAAGGTGGGATAATGATCTCAAGGGACACGAAGCCATCTTGTAGGAAGAGTTGAGGATGAGAACCACCTCTATAAGGGTCAACTTCAGGGCTCCTTCTCCCTGCTACAGTGCCCACTTCTGGATAACGTTTCTCCCTTGTCATACTTACCATCAGGGCAAGCAGAAACAAGCTATGACAGAGTTGGATAGATGAATTATGTCCTGCGATTTGTTGAAGGATAGCAAATAGTGCTCAATGCTTGAACCAATCACCTTCCAGAGGTGCTCCTTGATACTTAGAATTCCTTGAGGTTGTATGAGTTTTGTTATTTTGTTTTCCTCAGAACTTTCCAAAAAGCACTCAGAAAGGTTCACCTGCTTAAGATTAAGTTAAAGGGAGGAAAACATGCTAAAATCAATAATCTTTTGAGAGGAGGAGTTACATAGCCTTATAATGTGGGCTCTATCTCTGTAAGCAATATGTTAAAAAAATTTCATCATTTTTCTATTATAGAAATATGTCCACTTGTAAGAACTAACTGACTAAATTGGCCTGATATCAGGGCAGAGAATTTTGAGCTAAGAACTCACTCTGGAATCTGTCCATATTTTCATTGCTATAAAAAGAGAAGAAAACAGACGCCCATAGTGTGAAAGGAACAGTTACATATTCAAAGGAAATTATAAAAATATACTAAGATTACAACTAACAACAGGATCAATGTTGAAGACATTTTCCTAAAAGGTTCCTAAGAATAGGTATATTATGATCTATTTTAAAATATAAAAGTAAGCTCTGTCATAATCACCTTGTCTATCTGTAAAATGTATACACCCAAATCACTCATATTCAAGAGATAGGGCAGCACTTTAAACTTCAGAACTTGTCAGAGGTAGAGGGAGTTATACATTTTACATAAACGATACTACAGATTGCTGATTGTTCCATCAAAATCTCTACACCAACAGAGCTGATCCTTGCCAGTTACATTCAAGACTCTGTAGAGACCCTGGTAGCCCAACACAAAACATAACAATTTTACAAAAATAATGCGGTATCTGATGCACAAAAACAGGTAACCAACAATACATACTGAAGAGTTAGTGAACACATGGACGGTAAACTATTCTCCACAAAGTATACCAGAAGGAACGATATAAACAACACACATACACACACCCCCAACACACACGCGCACACACACACAGATCTGAGACTGAAATCCTAGGCAGTCTGGTTGAGAAGACTAATGGTACATATAAGAAATGACTTAAGAACTCCTATTATAAAACAACAAATCCCAAAAGTGCAAATCAATATACCACACACAGAAATTGAAGTTGATGAGCATCTAGAAAGCAATAAGAAGAATTAAAGGTGGACAAGAAGAACTTCTAATGAAAAGGAAGCTTTGAAGAAAATACAGAAGCTGATTAGGTCCATGGAAAGGGACAAGACATTCCAGGTAGACATAAAACACCTAAAAAGCAAAAGATAACGGAAATGGTGATCTTTCCCATCAATATATATTTCACTGATTAACTCTGCATGTTCATCTCTGCAACAATTGCTTTTGGAAAATGACTGATTCTGAAGTTTGATACTGTGTCTTTTCATAAAAATGTGCGTGTAAATACTTATTTCTATATAAAAAATCATATACCTACCCTCTTCATACACAGAATTACACAGATAAATGGTAGCCAAGTTATTTTAACTGGTTGTGCAGTATGAATTCAGAATGATTATAATTACAGTTTCTCTTTTAAAATGAGGTTTTGTTCTTTAATATTCATTGACTACTAGCTTGCTTCCCACACACAACACATTATTTACTCTACAGTGGTTTGGTGCATCAATTATGGTAATAGTTTGTGAATAACATTCACATTATGGAAAAATGAGCCTGGTTACTTAGCTCTCCCTCTGGAAAATTGTCACAAACATATGTATCATCTGTCTCTACTTAGAGTGCAGCAATTAGTAATTATAGCTGTGTATACTTTTTTAAAGCCAAGGGGGAAAATAGACCTGAAATGTCATGTTTCCAAATGTCCTTAGGATGTTATCTAAAATTATTTTGTTTGAACTCTAGTTGAAAAGAGAAAATGCAGTCTGACAAAATTTTGAACTCTAGTTGAAAAGAGAAAATGCAGTCTGACAAAATGAAAAATCACTAATAGCATGCTGGATATGAAGAAATAGACAAAGCATCCACAAATGATATCACCTGCTGAACAATTCCTTCTTCATCCAGACAGATTAGAAAGAAATAGACCATGGGCTATGGGAGGCCTGACTATAGCAGCCACACTGTGAAGCAAGACAGGCTCAGATTTAGACCCTAGTCATATATTCTCTAGCTCAGTTAAACCATTATTCATGGAGTGCCTTCTATATACCAGACACAGTACAGGATTCTACAGAAAGAATCAGTAAGATAAAACAATTTTTCCAAAGCTTACTATGTACTAGGGAACCAGCAGCATAATCAATACAATTTAGTATAAAGTATGCAGATTTTAAAAGAGGTTTAAGATAGAGGAATAGTTTAGAAAGGTATTTCTGTTGGCAGAGAAAGGGGATGAGAGATATAAAGCTTTTCCAAGACACAGACTACTGAGTTGCAGTGACAGGATGATATAGAAGATCATGATCCAAGAAAGAAAAATCCTGGGTGAATCCTAGTAAGGGAGTCCAAGATCCAACAATGTGAATGGATACTTGGCAAGTGGAGGTGAGGGATAATGGGGAGGAGGCCAAAGACCTAGGAAGCTTGGTTTTTGATGTTCATCTACATAGATACTGAAATTGTCCAGATCACACATTACTTAGCTTCTCTGACTCCAAATTTGTAATTTCTACTCATTTGTAAAGTGAGAAAAATGAAACTTCCCCAAATATTTTTGAGAGAACTGAATGCGACTATTCATTAAGTAACTTGCATAGTTTCTGGCACCAACAGGCTCCCAAAAGCTCTTTAAATATTAGCACTTTATTGTAACCAAGAAAACATTTAGAAAAAAGACAACAGGAATAATACAAGGGTTCTGAAAAACAGAAAGGTAGAGAATAGCAATCATAATAGAAAGGACAGGGTAGAGACCATGAAAAATCAATAGGTGCTGTTCTTCCACACTGCCGTAAAAGACCGATCACTTGAGGGTCCAGAATTTCTAGAGGCAACAGGCAAAATTTGGGACAGCTGATTACTAACAGGAGACCAGAAAGTATTTCCTTTTGCACAGGTGAAATGTGAGAATTTACAGTCTAGTACAAAATAGCTCCGGTGTATATATCACAGAAGCAACTAGAATTTGGTCCTCGCCAAATGTCATTCCTCAAGGAATACTCTGGCTTTCCTCTTTCCAATGCCAAAAAGAGGCAAGCAACCACAAAAACAATCCAGTCATACTGCCTACCTGCATTATCTGAGGACTCGTTAAAAATGTACTTTCTCAGGCCTTCCCCAGGTCTACCAACTCAGACACCTTGTAAGTGGAGCCCAACAGTAGGTTCAACAAGCCTTCTACATGATTTTGGTGCCGGAAAAAGTAGGAGAATCGTTAATCTACTGCCATCTTGTAGTTGCAGAGTGACTATCTGAAGCAGGCCCAGAGAGAAGGTCACACACTGTCAGTCTCTGGACTCCTAGCCCTTTGTCTCCTCCTTACACTACATAGTGTAAGTAGAGACATAAGAAGTAAATGTGCCCAGTTGTGTTGCTCTGCGCTTGCTCTACTGCACCTTCACTTGGCCCTGATGGAAGTATTTTCTTGCAAGCAGGCACATGAGATAGAAGCCAAACAGCCCATGGCTCAGTTACCATGCAGTGGCACCAGAAGCAAGTCCTGATTAGTCTTCTAGAATAGAGGTCCATGCCTTTTTCCAGTAAAGGGCAAAAAAGTAAATACTTTAGGTTTTGCAGGCCATACAGTCTCTGTCATAACTATTCGACTATGCCATTACAGCTAAGAAGCAGCCACAGAAGATACATAAACAAAGGTATACAGCTATGCTCCAATAAAACCCGATTGACAAAAAAGATACAAGGTCAGGTTTCGCTGCTGGGCTAAACTCTTATTGCCAACTCTTTGCTGTTGAAGATGGCTGGCACACAGCAGGTGTTCTATAAATACTCTGGCAAACGAATAAATAAATAAAAGAGTGGGGACTAGCTGTTGCTGCTCACAACATCCATTAATGCCTGTCCTTCACGCTTTTTTTTTTTTCAGTACTTCACCACCAGGGCTGTTATATATACTTACTTGTGTAGGCTATACCTGCAGAAGGATGAAGGGCTGAAGGGGTGCTGAATTCCATCCCACAACCCATTTGCCAAACCATGTTTCCTAGTACAAGGCTGCTATGCCAGGAGAAAGGGGAGACTTTTCATAACCTGCACAAAGGCACAGGCCACTCGAGAAACTATGTGCCCTTGGAACTGAATCGACTAGGGAGGGTTGTTATCTAATTTGCACACAAACACCCTCTCTGTTTCACTTCCTTCCTGTGTCCTCATCTTTTCCTTCTTCTCTTCATCTAGACCCCAACATACCCATGAAGAATTACTAGATGCCTTTACTGGTAGTTCTCCAGAACAGAAACAATCTCCAAATGTTTTCAATTAAGAATCTTTATCAATACAAAAAAAATTTCTAATATATTGCCCTGATATATATGTAACTATAAGGCATGGATATATTACATATATCATAAAATATACAAATAGACATAAGGAATGATATAAAGATAACATGAACACAATTTTTAGTGTTTTAGCCAACACAATGATATTAGCTAACATCTCAGGGTACAGCATCCATTTAGGACAAGGTAAATCATTAACAATCATAGATATCAACTTAAGTTCCAACTTGTTAAAATAGTTTCCATTTTTTTGGCTGGCTTCCTACTAGATACGACTATATAGTTGCTGTTTTTTAACCCACTGATGAGGCTGATAAGGAGCTCATTTTAAAAAAAGAAATGTCAACTCTGTCATTTTCCTGCTGTTGTCCTGTGTTTACATTCTCTTATTCCACGGTTTGACGGAATTTTAAAAATCACTTGCTCTCTGCCAGTTGTGGTGGCTCCCACATGTAATCCCAGAAACTTGGAGGGACAAGTCAGGCAAACAGCTTGAACAGGAGTTTGAGGCCAGCCTGGGCAACATGGCGAAACCCCATCTCTCCAAAAAAAAAAAAAAAAAACTCAGCCAGGCGTAGAGGTTCACACCTATAGTCCCAGCTACTTGGGAGGCTGAAGTAGGAGGATCACTTGAGCCCAGGAGGTTGAAGCTGCAGTGAGCTGTACTGCACAGCTCTGCACTCCAGCCTGGGTGATGGAATGAGACCCTGTCTCAAAATAAAAATAAAATCACTTGCTCTCTTTGCCAAAAGTAAATAATATAACCCATTAACATGCTTTATGAGCCACAAACTGGAGCATACCACACAACAAAAGGCTGATGGAGTGTGCCACTTTGTCAATTTCCAGTCTTCCTTCCAGACCTGCCACACCCTACAGAGCAGAGGACTGTCTTATAGCCTGAGTGACACTGCACTGTCAACTTGGATATTATGTAACAACAACATTTAATCTCTTCCTTAAGATGAGAATAAATCTAGATATAATTTTGATCACCTTTTTGGTGCACCAATGGATTATCCTAAAAATCTTGTAAGGAGTTGAGGGGAAAGACCACATACCTCATCTTAAAGATTTCCACTCTACATCACTGTTTCAACTGCAGGTGACTGTGATTGTAAAACCAATTTAGTGAGTAATCACAATTATGGGTGTGTATTAATAGTGTAAAACAGAAAAGAAAATATTAGCGTGTACTGCATGTATAATGAAACTTTCAGTTTTATATGAGTACATGTAAGCACAGTTATGTATACGCATTTGAGCATATGCATATGTATGTATTCTTGATGACATAAACTGTAGTTGTAATTGTGTGGGCTGGCACAAAAAAAAGTTTTGAAAGCCATACTCTAGGTGAAAGATTTGGAAGCTCCCTGGGATGAGATGCCAGCACAATAGTGTGGTCCAAATGCCAGGTGAAGGGAAGGAGAGAAGGCAAAGCAGCAGCTGGGGTGTGCTGGAAAGAATACCAGGCCTAAGTGAAACTGCATCTGAATGCCAGCTCTACACTGTCTAGGTGTGTCAATTAGGGGAGACACAATCGCCAGACCTCTGCTTTCTTTACCTAAAAAGGGGGGCTATGATACTTACGAAGTTGCGGGAGCTACTGGAAATCATGACTGTCACTAGACGATGTCCATCTCACAGTAGGTATTAATATCAAATGATAATTGTAGGGTAAACACACCTGAGAGCAATAAGTGGAGCATATCTTCAAAACGACCCTGTGTGGAAGATGCACCTGAAGGTGTATGTCGAGCTAGACAGTCCCAGAGTGGCTAATCCGGAGACTCAAGGAACATCTGAGCCCCATTGCCCATGCCAAAGAACATGGGCCATATAGAAAACTGAGGCCCTAAATTCTGGGTTAGATGCAAGTTGTCAGGTGAAAGGCATTAAGGGGAGGATGTTAAGTGAAAATGCTATATAAACTGCATGCTGTTTGCAAAGTGGCTGTGGTTTTCCTGCCCAGCCCTATACCACTGAGTGGTGTGGGTATGTTGTCCAGCCTGGCACCACTGGACTCTCTCCCTTTACGTAAGTCCCTAATGAAACACCATGTTTCGTTTACTGGCTCTGGGTCTCTTCTTCTGGGCCTCTTGAACCTGGTGCCTTCCATACTGAGATGAATAGAGGTACAGCACAACAGATGAGTTCTTCTTAAATTGGAAAAGTAGAGAACCTTGTTATGGAAGCTTAAACATGCAACAAGACATACAGGAAAGATGACCATAGGAGAAGGCACTGTCCAGAGCTTTATGCATCCCAACCTAACTGGCAAGTCCTCTTTGACAGCAGAAGAGATAATGCTTTGTAAAGGAATACAGATGTTCAGAAACCTGTAATTACACCCTCCCCTCCCTACCACCTCTGAACACACCCCTGAGGCTACAGAAAATACAAGCAAAAAAACCAAAGAAATGAAATACTGTTTTAAAAAACAGCCCCTCTTAATCTCCAGCTTCCTACAGCACAGCTTTCATTATTCATGAAGACAGCCTAAGCAATTTGTAATCAATATGCAAAATATATTTACTTGGAAAATCAGGAAAATTCATATGGTGTTACAGAACAAATGCAAGTTAATTTATGTAGAAATTCCAATTAAGAGCTGTTCCGGCCACCATGATGGGTTCTTACAGACAACCCCCAAAATCCACTTGGTTTCTCAAAAGGCTAGATTAGCTTTAATAATCCTAAAATATTAGACAACAACCATAAAACCCTTGCTCAGTGCAGACTGAAGACCACAAACGCCACTACTGATTGAACTGGGATCACTTGAATTTCTGAAATAGCCCCAAAGATAAAGGTTCTAAACCTAATGGTTAGGTCGCTGACCAGCTTTATGACCTTGTGTAAGGCAAAACTTTAAACTTCTCTTTTCCCATGTACAAAATAATGAAGCTGTTCAAAAATAACAAACTGGCAGTTCTATTTTATTTGGCCAGCACATTACTTTTTAAAAGATGGTTTTGAGAATAAGGCACCATTTCCCCAGCAACTGGAGAGGCCAAGGCAGAAGAATCGCTTGAAGACCAAGGCAGGAGAATCACTTGAGCCCAGGAGTTCAAGGTAATAGTGAGCTATGATCATGCCACTGCATTCTAGTCTGGGCGACAAAGCTAGACCTCATCTCTAAAAATTAAAATTAGGCCAGGCATGGTGGTATACACCTGTAGTCCTAACTACTTGGAAGGCTGAAATGGCAGGATTGCTTGAGCCCAGGAGTCTGAGGTTACGGTGAGCTATAATATCATCACTGCACTCTAGCCTGAGCAACAGAGTGAAATCCTGTCTCTAAAAAAAATTAAAAATTAAAATAAATGGGTTTGAGTATACAATATTGCTAACAGTAGTCACTATCTGGCATAAATGAAATTTGCTAAGAGGGCAGATATTAAGTATTCTCACTACAAAAAGAAAATTGATAACTATGTGGAGTGATATATTGATTAGTTTGATTGTGAATATTCACAAGGTATATTTATATCCCATCATCAAGCTACAGACCTTAAATATACGTAAACACTTTAATTATTTAATAAACACTTTAATTACTGAGATAAAAAACACCTCAGTAAAGTTGTGGGGTAGGGGTAGGGGAACAGAACAAACACTCTGTAGTCTGTCAGAGGCTCCACCTCTCCCTAATAGAGAGGAAATCATAAGGGAATGGCCGCACAAATATGTTATCTGCTCAGCTGTGAGGTATATGCAAACAGATCTAGGGGAAGGCCAACCCTTGACTCTAAAGTAGGAATTCAATAAAGGCCCAAACAATTCTTGTTTCAGGGGAAAAGGAGTTGGGGGGTACTAGTATTACCTTCAGACCTCTCCCTCAGTAACTGACCTAAAGTTAAGTACTCAGTCAAGCTTGTAAAAAAAGAGAGACCAAGGTATTTCTATGAAGAAATTTCTACAAAAAGAATTTCTAATGGCTTATATATCCCAAGAGTTCTAATACCTCTGCCTGCAGTTTCCACTACTGGCTGGCCACCCTTCCAATGAATGGGAAATAAATAGAAGACTGGGTCTCCCCGGATGTTGGAGAGCATTCCAGCTGCTGAGCACAACCTGTTTGTAATTTTCTACTTAACCATCAGAATGTAAACACAAACCTTCAGAAAAACAGGCCCTGAAACTTCCTCCTGACTGCTGTTAGTGGTTTCTTTAATCTTTTAAGCTCTTGGGCTTAATATAGCAGCTGCCATCAAGAGTATTTATTGCTGCTGAGGATAGAAGGAAAGAAAAAAAAAAAATCATACTAACTTCAGAAACATGGATTTCCATCCTGCCAGAATCCAGGCTAAACGGCAGGGGTGAAGGGGACACAGTGATAATGGGAATCAGAAATAATCACCATGTGGAAGCAGACTGGCTTGAAAGAGACATCAGGCGTGTCTAGTGTGCTTAGGGAATTACTCTTAACTCCTCGCACCCACCATTCTCCAGTTCCAAAGCTAAGTGTCATCCTTTTAGGACAAGATATCTTAACAGAGTTCTTATCAAACAACACTGAGATAGGTTTTATGTAAACAAAGCACAAGAACTCTTCTCTAGAACATGCCACTAATTTAGGGGAGGGAAAAGGAAAATTCAAAATTTAAATATTCTCAAATGTCATGGCTACACAACTTGGGAATAAAAAGGAACATGTTTCTTGTCATCTAATGCAGTGATCCTCAAATGTGTACACTGATTACAAAACAAGGGATCTCTATTTGTGGCCTGATGTAAGCACAATATTTCTTTCAGTTTTGGTGTTAATATAGTTAACACTACATGAAGACATATGAGTTCCTCTTAGTCTTTAATATGTGTTTGCTTAAGCATAAAATTAATATCTTACCAAAAGCCTCAAGTGAATAGATATGAAAGGTAGGAAGATACGCCTGCTGTGCCTTTTGTGTGTTTATATTGTGACATCGTATAGCTCCTAATACATTCCCACATTTTCCAAGAAAACACACAAGGAAACATGATCTAGTCCATTGCTACAGTTTTGATAATTGGGAAAAATAAGACCCACAGAGGCAGAAACTCATGCCCAAAGTCACACAACTTCGGTATTTAATCCAGTATTACAACTACTAGTTCAATGGAAGGTACTTTTCACTAATTTACCATGATTCTGAATACTTAGGTTTTAAATAATAGAGGTAAACAGAAAAGCTTACTACTTAATAATTAATTTCCTCCTCAGAATTGCCCAAACCTTGCCAACCTGTGAGGGGAAGTCCCAGTACACATGCTGCTGCCCATGAACTATCTGCATTTGGAATCACATTAACATCTTAATAATTTACTGAATATTCAGCATTTATTACTTTCATTTGGTTAATTTAGTATCATTTTTCCATCTTTAAAATAAAAACACAAAAACATTTAAAGGACAAGGTAAACACTACAAATGTAAATTTACACTTTAAGACTTTATTAGTTTTGGAAGCAAAAAAACATAAATATTATCCCTTGAGAGAAAAATTATAAAAAAGAGGGTTCACCCCTCAGAAATAAAAAAACTGCCATAAAAATGCAATAAAATAATTGGCAAATAAGGTACCTAGAATTTAAATCTGATTACCTTCTCATTAGGTAAATTGAGTAAAAAACAAAAAATACAACATAACTGAAACAATCTGGTTTTCCTTCTTTCTAAATTAAACCCAAGGTCTTTAAAATCGGTTTTCCAGATTTTGAGCCAGGGAAAGAGGGCTTCAAATGCACCCAGCACATAAATAATCAGGAGTTGAAGTCACGTTTTTCCTCTCTAAAATAACGGCCCTTTTTTCGTATATCAATAGTTCATTAGCTAATGGACACCCCTAATGAATTCCTGTTGACGGGAAAAATCAGCTACAATCACGCCTCGCAGTGCAACTCCCACAGGAACAATGAAAACCCAGCTGCCATCTTGGAATCCTGGAATGGCTTCTTCTGATGAGGCCCCCCGTGGTCATTTTAAAAAGCATAAAAGTGTTCATTATCCCACAGGCTGTTTCTCAAACAGCCTTAGTTAATTCTCTGTGTGGATTTGCTGAGTCGTCAAAAAAGCCAAATGCAAAACGGAGGGCTACTGTCCACTATCTCTGGTATTAGAGAGGCTTATCATATTCACCCTCAATTTTCCATGGTTCTAGATGCTTTATCAGGTAGCATCAACTCTGCCTGGCCCTGTCATTTCAGAGCACAAACTGATGATAAGAAAATACAATCCTGATCACAACAAGAACTGAGAAACTACAATTCTTCCTGTTTTCAAAAGACTAAAAACTCACAGTGCTACTCTAGAAGCATAACAGCCTGAAGACTAAAGAGTGGACCAGTGGTTTGGAAGGAGGTTCAGATCACCATACCTCAAAATTAGCAATAACAACTTAGGAAGCCATTTTAAAGAGGTTCTGTTGACAAATTTTAAAAACTTTTTTTGCTAAGTACAATTGCAACATCATTGAAACCTGCAATAAAATATTTATCTAAAGCAATCACTGTTGGAAATGAAAAAAGTTCTTCCTTGCAAATTTACTGCCATACTCACTGCTATAATCTTCTCCAAATCTACCCTTTCTTCCCCACTCCTCATGAGTAAGAAGCCTTTTTCTGTTGTTTTAAGAGACAGGGTTTTGCTATGTTGCTATGGCTGGTCTCAAACTCCTGGGCTCAAGTGATCTGCTCACCTCAGCCTCCCAAAGCACTGAAATCACACAGGCGTGAGCCACTGCACTTGACCAAATCTGCCCTTTCTTAAATGGAATTTGTACTAAATATGTAAATATAGTACTTATTGCAATGGCATGGTTTTGCCATCCATGGATGGCTCTATTCCTCTTCTTTATTCAGACTCCTAGACAATCTGTATACAGCATATCTTGACATTACTTGGCCTTCACTTGGAACACTAGACCGGAAGTGCTTGATTATACGGTGATCAGAGAAGTTACTGTAAATATGCTTACACTGTTTAAGAATGAAATTAGAATAAAAGTTTATTCAATCAAAATGAAAGCATGTCAAAAATTATCAGACAACCTATACTTAAAATAAAAATTTTAGAAGTTACTTAACACAGTCTCTCGAAATATTATTTCATCTCCCAAATCTGCCAGTGCATAACTTTTCCATTTTAAAAGTAAAAAAAAAAAAAGTTGAAAAAAATTAAATATCTTGCCCAAAATCGCATATCTGCAAAGTGGCTGAACCAGGATTTGATTCATTTGCCTAAGTCCAACATCCATATTCTTTCTGCTTGTTCACACAACTTTCTATGGGATATACTTGGTAAAATTTAGCTTTGAAAATCTGATTTTCTGAGCCTTGGATACATAGGGCTGCTCACAAAGTATGGCGTGCCACATTTTAAAAATTTATATAGGTATAGCTATAGATGTGTGTATGTGTGTGTGTGTATATATATATATATATATATGGCACATAGTTTTATTTTGTCCAGTATGGCAATATAACTGGCACTTTTTGAAGAGGAAAAAAAAAAACAGCATATTTTCTAAGCAATATTTAGGAAAAAGCTCCAATTATTCACTCAATTGATCTCTTATAGGAACAGCAAGTCATCTCAGTCTAAAAAACTGAGGGTCTCCATAGTCACCTAATGCTGCAATGACCTTCGTGAAGTACCTGAAGTACATACCAAACAGCAAAGATCATAATTAGACCAAAACATTGATTAAGCATCCAGTTCAATTTAACAAATATCTATTCACCATCTACTATGCACCCGGCACCAAGGAAGGTACCAGCAATACAAATAAAAGCAATAACTGAACTAGACAAGTTGTGTCTAAAGAAGTCCAGAGTACAGACAGGGGAATCCTAAGAGCCAGGCAACAACCAGGTGATACAGAGACATTTCGAAGAAGAGCATCATAGAAAGTTCATGGAGAATGTGACGTTCCACCCAAGTCTTGAAAAAATAAATATCAAATTTCTTGATAACATTAGGAACATTAAGTGTTTCTAAACAGACTCAAATTGAAGTTTAGACTATGCATAGGTGGCTTCAATTGGGAGGTAGAAAAACTAAATCTTTTAATGTAGTTCATTGTGCAAGGCAAAATACACACTGGTTAGAAGCCAGGGCTTTGCTAATTGCTAGCTCTATGACCACAGGCAAGTGGTTTTAGCTTTTCTAAGTCTCAGCCACCTTATCTATAAAAATGTGTAAAAAAATAGCACCTAGATGACAGGATGATTGTGAGAATTCGATGGGACAATTCGTGAAAAACATTTAACACAGTAACTGACCCACAATAAGCACTCAGTATATTTTATTACTGCTGAGGCATGAGACAACAGGGAAACTTATCTCGCGAGCATTTTCCATTTGTCTATGTGTATGTTACATTATAGGCATTATATACATTCACTAAGTTATATCCATTCTGTTCACCACTTAACTTTGTAATGTTCTAATGGTAGATAAGTGCAAATTACAGTAAGGCTAGGTGACCAGAAAAAAATATGAAAATCAAGAAATAGATCATGCACAGTGGCTCATGTCTGTAATCCTAGCATTTTGGGAGGCCCAGGAGAGTGAATTACTTGAGGTCAGGAGTTCGAGACCAGCCTGGCCAACATAGTGAAACACTGTCTCTGCTAAAAATACAAAAATTAGCCGGACATGGTTGCACATGCCTGTAATCCCAGCTACTCGGAAGGCTGAGGTAGGAGAATTGCTTGAACCCAGGAGGCAGAGGTTGCAGTGAGCCAAGATCATGCCATTGCACTCCAAGCCTGGGGGACAGACGTGAAACTCTGTCTCAAAAAACAAGAAATCATAGAAAATTTTGGCTTCCTTTCAAATGCTATCAACACAACTTACCGTGGTGATATAAAGCAATTCATCTCACTGAGTCTCAATTCCTTGTTTTTAAATCAAAATCATAGCACAGAAGAGTTAAAGAAATGTTAGGATAAAAGCACAGATGAAAAGTGTAGCCCTTCATACAAGATAGAAAATAATAAGTCTGTTCTGTCCCCTTTCTGTTTGTTAAAATATTTATATGATTAATGAGGTTTTGTGGGGAAACTTTTAAAAGCATAAGTAATACAATGGCTGGAGTGTTTTAAACTAGTTTGCTTACATTCTGGGGGTGTATTTTTTTATTTGCTTAATTCTAACTAGCAGCAAAGTTCCTACTATTTGAGAAAATGTCTTTGATCTATAGGCCACAGGCATAAGAGCTCTTGGGGAGCTTGCCAACAAGGTAGATAAAAGAGTAAAAGAATATCTTTTGAGGAATGCTATGTGGTGAAGTAGATTGAATGGGTTGCAATTCACTGTGTGAAGTTATTTGGAATTATTCTGGTGGAGGCCTGCTTGAGTGGCCACTACTCCACTTGCTTATTGACTTCTTAGCTACTTGACTACTCAAGGGATAAAGATCAACAACTGGGCTACCGCTGGGCACAGCTAAAAGATGCCACTCATAATGTAATTACAGTCTATGATGATTTCATTTATTAAATAATTATCTAAGAACCACAGAATTGCTTTGATGTGTATGTAGATGTAGGACTTTGAGAAATAATACCAGAGTAAAAACTTGAAATTCTAAAGCATATTTAAAAACACAAAACTTCATAAAATGGCAAGCTATGAACAGAAATACCACTTACAAGGTGTATAACCTTGAGCAAGTTACTTGATCTCTCTGAGCCTCAGTTTCCTAGTCTATAAAAAGGGGAGATAACTGTACCTACCTTAGATAAATGACATAATCCAAATATACAGTGGTTAACAAAGAGCCTAGTACAGATTCAATGCTCAATACATGCAAGCTAATATCACTGTTTTGTCTTTGTGGGGCAAAGCAACCAGGCTTAGAAAGCCTATATAGGCCATGTGTGGTGGCTCAAACCTGTAATCCCAGCATTTTGGGAAGCTGAGGCAGGTGGATCAGGAGGTCAAGAGTTTGAGACCAGCCTGGGCAATATGGTGAAATTCCGTCTCTTCTAATACAAAAAATTAGCTGGGCATGGTGGCAGATGCCTGTAATCCCAGCTACTTGGGAGGCTGCTTGAATGCAGGAGGCAAAGGTTGCAGCGAGCCAAGATTGTGCCACTGCACTCCAGCCTGGGTGACGGAGCAAGATTCCTTTTTAAAAAAAAAAAAAAAAAAAAACCTATACAACAAATTTATCTTTAAAATGACAAACAGCAGAAGTTTAGATTTTAACTTGTTTCATGGCCTGAAATAGAAACTTGGATAATTTAAAAAAAAAAAAAAAAATTTTGCCTAGTGCATAACAACAATTGGGCCTTGTTTATAATTTAATTTTAAATTATAGTATCTAAAATAAGTAGAAACTTAGAAATACTACTTTTAATAAATGAGTTCCATGGTGTTTCCACAGCCAAGAAAATAAAAATCAATGCTTTTATATAATCTCTTTGGACGTTATCAACAATATATCTCAATTAAAATTTTACTTGTCATTTAGTAATCACTTACAATTTTGAAATTCCAAATCCTTACACTGAAACAATCAGTGGCTTTTCTGGCCAAGATGCCCATATGCGTAACATGAACTTTCTGTCACATAAGCCCTCAGCAATTTTCTGTGTTTTATAAAGTTGGCAAGCACTGAACTGACAAAGCACTATTTCCCTCCAAGTCCTGCACACAACATAACTACCACACAGCTTGATATTGGCGTCAATGTTCAGGTTCAGAATGAGGATCAAGGCTAGATTAGTTGACATCCGTGTAAGCCGCAATGGCTCCCTCTCTCAATCCCTTCAAACCCAGCGTTTAGTTTTGTACGGAGCATCTGTAATGACAACAAGCACTGCTGGTAACACTTGAACACCTCTGGCTGCTGAGAAAAGCTGTGTGAATTCTAGTACCAAATGAGTGCCCACCAGGATCCTCCATGAGTCGAGGACCAACATGAGAAAACTGGCAGACAGATGGTCTACTCAATAAGACTGCTTTCCTTTGCCTCACAAAGCAAGACAGGCAGCGGATAACTCATGCCAGAAATCTACCAAACAGATGAGGAGAAACAATAAAACATACATTGCTTCTATATTCAAGACAACATAAAACACTTTATATACTTTGTCTTATTTCATTGTCACAAAAATATCATGACCATCAACTGATAAATGGATAAACAAAATATAATATATCCATAAAATTGAGTATAATTTGGCAATAAAAATGAGTGAACTTCATTATTTATGGCTAAATAATATTCCATAATACACATACACGTGTGTGTGTGTGTGTGTGTGTGTGTGTGTGTGTGTGTGTGTGTGTGTGTGTCTCATCACATCTTCTTTATCCATTCATCCATCAATGGACACTTAGGTTGTTTCCACGTCTTGGCTATTACGAATAATGTCATAATAAACATGGTAGTGCAGATACCTATTCAAGACATGGAGTACATTTCCTTTAGATATATACCCAGAAGTAGACTTGATAAAGCCTATGGCAGTTCTATATTTAATTTTTTGAGGAACTTCTACACGGTTCTCCATAATGCCATCCCAATTTATATTCCTACCAACAGTGTACAAGAGTTCCCTTTACTACACGCCACTGAATGCCATTTGTAACAACTTGGGTAAACCTGAAAGACATATGCTAAGTGAAAGAAGTCAGACATAAAATACAAACAATGTATGATCTCATTTACATGTAGAATTCAAAAAAAATCAAATTTGGCCATGTGTGGTAGCTCACGCCTGTAATCCCAGAACTTTGGGAGGCTGAGGTGAGAGGATCACTGAGGCCTCGAGTTTGAGACCTGGCTAAGCAACATAGTGTGACCTTGTCGCTAATAAAAATAAGAATAAAAAATCAGCCAGACATGATGGGCATGAGCCTATAATCCTAGCTAATCAGAAGGCTGAGGTGGGAAGATTACTTGAGCCCAGGAAGTCAACGCTGCAGTGAACCACAGCACTCCAGACTGGGTGACAGAGTAAGAGCCTATCTCAAAAACAAAACAAAACAAAAAATCAAACTCATAGAAACAGAGAGTAGAATGGTGGTTACCAAGGGCAGGGGCAAGGAAAATGGGAAGATGTTGATCAAAGGGCATAAACTTTTAGTAAAGCTAAGTATGCTCTCAAGATCTAATGTATAGCCACAGTGACTACTGTTAGTATTGTATTCTTGATATTTATTGAGAGTAGATTCTTAAGTATTCTCATCACACACACACACACACACACACACACACACACACACACACAAATGGTAACTATAATTAATGTGATTATACTAATTATTTCACAATATGTACATATATCAAATCATCACATTATACATCTTGAATATATACATTTTTTGTCAATTATACCTAAATAACACTGGGGGTGGGGGGGGGGGGGAATGAAGTACTGAAACATGCTATAACATGAATATTAAAATCATGCTAAGTGAATGAATGCAGTCACAAAATGCAACATATTATATGATTCCATTTATATAAAACATCCAAAACAGGTAAATCCACACAAAAAGTAGATAAGTGGTTGCTTAGAGTTGGGGAAGTTAGGGAGGATATGGCAAGTGTACCTTTTGGGTTCAGGATTTCTTTTGTGGATGACAAAATGTTATAAAATTGCTTGTGGTGATGGCTGCATCACTGTGAATATACTAAAATCGATAAACTATATATTTTAAATTAATGGAATTTTATGGTATGTGAAATATATCTCAATAAATCTATTTTTAAAATTCTGAAACAGGTATCATTATCTTTACTTTGCAGACTAGGGAAGTAAGCCTCAGAGCCACACCGCTAGTACAGCAGAGATTCAGAAAAAAAGCGGGTCAGCTGACTCCAACTACCAAGTTGTTTGTTTGTTTAACTACATACAACTGCTTCTCAAAATACTTAGGATGCTAAGAAAGGGTACAGATCCTAAAATCTACCTGACTCTCATCGAAGTACGCTGCTTTGCTGCCCTCAAATTCTCCCACCCCTACCAACTGTTAAATACATGTTTGCATTTGGGCACCATGAAATTTGATATGAAGAGTAAAATCACAAACTTTAAAAGAAACTGTGCCTCCATACAAAAAGTTTTAGCCAAGAATACACTGCCTCTCTGAATCTCAGAGTTAGTCTAAAGAGCTACCAAAAGATTATCTGTCCCCAAATGATTAAAAAGAAAACACAGATGTAGCATGAACAAAGCTGGTGACCATTCAGTTTGATGGTTCTCAGGCCAGCAGACACAGGGTCCCATTTTGTAACTCAGTTACTGTAGTGAAATTCAAAGGTACTGTACCCTGCACAAATAGTTTCCAAAAATCAACATAATACCCTAAATATATATATGCCTTCTATAGTCTCACACTTAGATAAAACAGTTCTTTTATAGTGCATATGAATCAAATCACAAAGGCAACCATGCTGAAAGAGACCCTGAGTCTCCTTCAGCAGTTTCGATCTAAAAATGCTGCCCCCTTTTTGAGCATGCCCAAACCTGACTCAAAGTAGATATGTGATGAGTTTCTTTTCTCCTAGTATGACAAGAAAACCATTTTATTAGGAATAGTCTACAAACTCTATACATGGTATAGCTCTGGGCTGGAATTATTCTTAGAGAGTTGAAGTGAGCACCTCAAGGTCACAAGTCCAGATTCTGTGTCATCTGTTAAAGAACTGCATTATCTCCCCGACATCTCAGTTTGGTTTTCAAACTTGCACTTCCATTAATCAACTCTGACGTCTTCACTTTAATTATCTGGGCATTTATTTTAATCTATAAAATTAGATGAGCTATAGAGTCCCCAGTACTTTTGTCTGGAATGAACTATTTATCCCCAACAAAAATCTAATTATTAAAAACAACAACAACAACAACAACAACAACAGCTGTTAAGCAGCACTTCACATCACCAGTTTGTACACCCATTTTGACTGATGAGTTATACCTTCTTCCCCCAGTGAGTACCATCACTACCTGCTAAAACCTGCTTCAAAATAGTATGTGCACTTGTCATTGTCTTTCCAGGTGTATGTTACCTCCATTCCCAAATTATTCTATGTTCCTTTGGATTATTTTCTATTTGATCACTTACATATATACCTATTTTTATACCAATACAAGCACCTATTTTTTTCTTAATAAATGGAAAATTTGTTCTCTTTCAAATCCCAAATGAAGATGTTTTCAGTGAAGTTAGTTTTAGTCTGATAATGAAAAAGACACATTCACTGAAAATATCTCCCTTATAGACCCTAGGAGACAATTATGACATAAAAAGAGAACTAATATACTATAACACAAATCAATATGACTAAGTTATTTAATAAATGGCTTTGGTTTAGAAATACAAATACCAATATTTTCTGCATGGCATAAAAATTGGTTGTAGGCATTTTAGAATAACAGTAAATTTATCAAATGAATTATGCAATAATTCTGAGACTTTGCCATACTGCCTCTAAAGCTAAATTTTTATAAAAAGAGGTGACAGAGTCCCATGTTGAGGCTGACAGAATGAAGACATGCTCCAAAATAATAAAAAGCTAATATTTACAGAGAATATATTATGTTCCACGCCTTGTTCTAAGGACTTTACTCATATTAACTAATTTAATACTTACAAAGTGCCTGGAAGGTAGGCAGTAGCATTATTCTCAGTTAACAGATAGGGAAACTTTCCCAACATCATTACATCTTAATCTATAAGCACATTTAAAGTTCATGAATATGCATGATGCCTATGCATACTCTGTATGAATACATACATATATAACACAAACACATATCAATGTAACTGTAATCTGTGTATATATGTATACACGTGTGGGTGAACGCACAAATAGATTTGGCTAGGGAAAGAACACACATATGGTCCCAATTTAAAGACTGGAATTTAAAGATTTTCAATCAGTGCACTTGATAACCATATCTTTCTAGTCAGTAAATACAGAAAAATAATTCTAGTGTCAGTTTTCTATTGGCAAGCATATTAGAAGATTAAATTGTTGACACACGCAAACTGATTTTCACAGCTCCAGTTGACTGATAGCTTTAGACACAAGTCACGTAACAGTTTTGTTGTGACTCCTGTCATATAGAAATTCATACAAATCATGCAGAAATCACCAGTTGAAATATGCTATACGTGCCACTGCCAAGATGACTTGCTACCACAAGTAGCTTACTCCATGGATGGAATCACAGCCCAGAGGGGAAACAAAGCCCTGCATCCTAGCCAAACCCTTGCAGGTGCTGGACATTCACCCTCAGACCTAGAAGTAATAATTATTTAACAGTGGGCTTTCTTTCTGGTAGGAAAAAAAAAAAATCACCATAGATGCACAGCAAGTATATGTGTAGCCCTATAGTTTCAATTTCATTATAACACCACTCACCGAAAACCAACTACTACAAATCTTTGCTGAAAGCCTGTCAATATGCAAACTCAGACGTACATAAATGCTAGCATACCACGCCTGTTTTATGTGATTATCACGGATATTCAGAAGATACATTCTTTTGTTCATTTATCTTCCTAAGATTTACTGAGTACCCACAATACGTCAGGTATTGATCTGGGTGCTGGGCTATAGCTGAGAACAAGTATCCGCTCTCAAGGACCGGATGTTTAAGTGAGAGAGAGAAATCATAAACAAGTAAATAAAACAACTGTGGATCCTGATACAAGAAAACTAGAATCAAGTAACGTATCAGAGATAAGAGGGCATTCCAACAAGTATGAAGTGCAGTATGACTGTAAGATAAAAATTTTCTTTGTATTCTCAGTATATCCACCATCAGTTATTCAGGTGCCTGATGGAAGGGTTCATGCTTCCTGTCTCTTTCAGGTCTTTCCCCAAATACTTTACACAGTGTCCTGAGCAAAGTATGGTACAATAAATACTTTAACAATTAGAAATAAAATAAGCAACCAAAAATAACAACCCTGAGTCAGTAACACAGCATTTAATCAAACCAGTTCATCCAGTCTGGCCCAATTGTTTTTTCTTTAGAAACTACAGTGTTGCAGAAGATCTTCATTTCCCAGTTTTTCAAACACCATATTTAATTCCTCAGAGTCATCCCTGCCCCCATTAACTGAGGTTAACTCTATACTACTAGCAAGTACACATTCTCAAGCATGACCACTAAAATGGTTACTACAAGCTGAGGTTTAAAAAGTTTGATCAAATCATCAAAATATAAACTCCACAGGCACATATCATGTAGCAAAAAAAAAAAAAAAAAAAATTCTAGGTCTGTAGGGCAGACTGGAGTTGCTGCTGTCGCACAGACTGCAGTATAAAAACTTCCCATCTTCTTGGAATTTATCTCACCCCACCCATTTCCAAATGTTAAGCAAAAAACACCTAGTTACAAATGGTAATCAGAATGACACTTTTGGTGGGTCTCTACTCAGGAGGGCGTCTGAGGTGAATAGAGTTAGCTCAAGGGAGAAATAAAACTGAAATTGTTACCTATGTGGATAATTACCCCTTTTCCTCTTGAATCCAAGTGGCAATTCAGTACAGAAGTGGCATTCATCCATCCCTCTTACTGTTGCGCAGTGCTGCTGACGCTGTGAGATCATCCCAAGCTCTCACTCAACGGGAAACTCAATGTTGGTGGTTGAACTGTAGTGCTGGGGCTGATCAATGGTACCAAATCCAGAGGGTCAACCTCAGTTATGAAATTACCTTAGCTTGGGAGGGTCTAACCCTCTACAACAAATGTGTGCGTGAGCACATACGTGAGTGTGTGCTTGTGTATCCTCTCGGCAGGAATCATTCTATAACTGGGCAAAGCCATCCATATTTGGATGACACAAGCTATCCATGTTCTCTTGTGCGATCCTTCTTTTGACCAAATGAGCCCCACTGCAGATAATTTGTTTATAGTTTGGCCTGGTTACATTATAAGTTTCTTCTGACTCTTAACTTGGGCTTTGTTACTGATTCCTTCCTCACCCTCATCACCCACATTCAGGACTCCTATCATCTGCATTCTAATAAGCTCCCAAGCTTCTCTCCATCCTTACCCCTATTACCTTGGTCCAGGCTGCCATCCTCCCTCACCTGGATTACAGCATTAGCTTCCTGACTGCACTCTCATCATCTACTCTCCCTCTTTATGACTTAGACACACCACTGGTCAGAAACACCGTAAAGCTTACATCTCATCACGTCACACCCATGGGTCTTTCCCTTTGAATGCTCCCTTTGTCCTTAGCCCTCTATATTTCCATGACCCACATTCTTGAAGTGGGACCTACAGAGGCCTTCATGATTTGGCCCCTGTGGCATCACTCCATGACACACACTCTCTCATTTTCTTTACCCCTAATGGGCTTCTTTCTGTTGTTCCTCCAACTCACCATATTTTATTCTGTGCAGCCTGTGGCCACTAAACAAGTTGGAATAGTTTTGTCCATGACACCTCACCTAGAGAACATCTATTCATCCTTCATGTTTCATCCCAACAGCCTTCCCAGCCTTCCCCCTTCCCTAGGTCAATTTGACCTGTTGTAGACTCGCCATACTTGAAAGGATTTGTCAACTCTCTGCCCTTCTAACCGTGAGAAGTTCAGCACAGAAGTTAGGAAACCAGGCTCTGAGACCTGCCTGCCCAGGTTCAAATCCTGGCTCTGCTGTTTATAAGTTGTGAGACCTTGTGGGAGTTAGTCAGTCTCTTTGTGCCTGGGTTGTATTGCCTATAAAATAGAAACGGTAATAATAGCATCTACCCTAAAAGTTTGTTGTGAGAATTAAAACAGATGAAAAGAGTTTAACAGAGCCTTGCATACAGTAAGAACTCAAAGAATGCTTCCTGGTGGTGTTATTATTACTACTGTTATTATGATGAGTGGAATATCTGCCTTGTTCACCATTATAAACACAGTGTCAAATACACAGATACTGTGTGATCCCAATTCCACTTCAGCATCTCACTCAGTATGATTATAGTGGAGCAAAGAGATATTTCTCTCTATGAAGCTGTAAGAAATGACAATCATCAATTGATACTTACTAAGTTCCCATGTTCTGCTCTACATAGATAAGAAGGATGCACCCAGAAAAGACACAGTTCCCTTATGCCTAAGTGGGAATCACAATTATAAAAGTTTCTCTTCTCTCTCCATTGAGTGAAAGGGTTAAGAGGAAATTAATTTTAAATTATATAAACCTCATCAAATATTCATCAACTCAGAGGTGTTCCTTAATCCTCCCTTAGCTTCAGCGTAGAAGACTGTGGATCAAAGAGCTCACTTCACATAGATAGTGTTTCATGAAAGTAAAAGGTATCAAGTTTATCCCCTGGCAGGATGTAAGTGGGCTGAAGCTACCCCAACTCCTGCAGCAAGACTGGGGAGACTCAGGAAAAATGTGAGGGTGTGTGGGACACAGGGAACATAAGTAGAAAGAATTCCTGAACTTCTGATGTTACATTTTGGAAATAAGAATAGTTAAGCCCAAAGACAGTGTGACATTTAAGGGGGTTCCTTTAAAATATTTCCATAAAGCAAAGATTCCTGTCCTTTGAAATGAACAGAAAAAAAAAATGATTGAATTTTACTCCTTGAATGGTGCACCTGATTCATTGTTCCACATGTTGAGCCCTCTACAAATTAAGCTTAGAGAATTAGGAAGTGTCACCAGCATTTAGAGGTAAAAAAGTTGATACACATGTTAAAGATAACATGATGTGCTGTATAAACAAGAGTATTTAAAAGTTTCTTTTGCTATGCAAATATGGCCTAAGAGATCATTATGAAATCTAAATCTTTACAAGTTGGATTTACTTAAATCAGATATACCTATAGCAGTTAAAAACATGATCAGCAGTTCCCTCAAAGCTTGAGCTGCTCAATCAGGAGAACCTATCATTTTTCTTCAATACATCTTCCCAAGTCACCATTCCTCATCTTCACCATTGTGACCATAACTGGCTTACTGCAGCAGTCCCTTCTAACAACCTCACATTTCTGTCTTACTCACCTACTCAACCACCTATGATTGATCTTGTTTCTTAGCCGAAACTCTTCTCTACGGTTTCGGCTTCCAGGGTCTGCGTATCTTGGTTCCACCTCCTCTATCTAAGATACTTAGCCACTTCGCCACCTACACACTCCATCCCCTCTCTGCTCATTGCACCTTTCTAGGTTAGGGTGTATTGCTTATCTCCCTGTAACGCCAACCCTCTATGTAACAGAGGTTATCCAGCTATTCCTATAGTTTCATTCATGTTTAGTTTTGGGTGTGTCACTGGACTGCAGATTTTTTCAGGGCAGTGTCATGTCTTGAGATTTATTTATAACCCCACAATGCTGAATACAATCATGCATCAAATGTATAATTCACCAACCCACATTCTTCTGTAGGCGTACTAAGAAATTATGGTATCTTAAAAATCATACTTTGTTCCTGCAACATCAGTAACTAAAATAAGTTGAGATCCATATAGCCCACAAGAGTCAAAGAAGATTCCTGGAGTGTTGTAAGGTGTACGCATTAAAGGTGGAGTTTTACAGAAGAGCAGAAAGAGCAGTGGGAAAAGGCCTATGGGAAGCTGCAGAAGGGGACAGCACCTGGAAAGAGGAATGACTGGGGAGGACAAGGGGGCTTCGCTGATGAGACTAAAAGGTCTTTTGTGATTAGACTAATTAGGTCTTACATTCCAGAATGTAATACTGCTGGTCATGGGCAGTCATTACAGATTCTTGAGTTCAAGAAAGGGCTTTAAGAAGATTATTTCTTAAGTGGTAAAAAATATATTTATTAAACAGGAGAATCCTAAAAGCACATAATTCTGTAAGGAAGTTTCTGAAGCATGTAAGATATTTAGCATGGACTTCCCATCCAAAACCTCTCATCATGCTGTCTCCTAGTATACAGGTATTGATCGACTTACGACCTATGCAACTTACGACAATTCGACTTTACGACCACAATCGCTAGCCACGACTGCTCCGCGTCTGGCAGTGCAAACGTTGCCCAGCTGGGCATACGACAGTGCGGGCCAGCTTCCGGCAGCACTACCATCTACGTGTGCACCATTTCAACTGTTATCCCAGGCTCGGTACAGCAATTTGGGTTTTGTGTCTTGGATATTTTTCATTAAACCCCTCCCAAGATGTCTACCAAGAGGAAATTGTCTTTGTCTACACCTCAGCCTGCCAAGAAGAAAAGAAAGGCCATTGATCTCGACATGAAAATGAAGATAATTAAGCAGTACAAAGGAGGAAAGAAAGTGAATGTGATCGCACATGATACCAAGTTATTACACTCGACTGTGTCGATGATTTTGAAAGATAAAGAAAGAATTCATGAAGCTGTGAAAGGTTCTGCACCCATGCGATCAACAGTTATAACAAAGCAACGAAGCGGGCCCATCCACGAAATGGAGAAATTGCTATATATTTGGATGGAAGATCAAATTCAGAAACGGACACCATTAAGTCTTTTTACTGTGCAGATGAAGGCGGGAAGTCTATTTCAGACTCTGAAGGAGCATGCTGGAGAAGATTACAGTCAAGAATTTGTAGCAAGCACTGGCTGATTCCAGAGATTCAAGAAAAGATTCCAAATGCATAAGTGTTCGAGTGACCGGAGAAGCAGCGAGTGCAGGTGAGGAAGGAGCACGCAAGTTTGTTGATAATCTGGATGAACTAATTACAGATGAGGGATATCTAGCAGAACAGATTTTCAATGTTGATGAAACTGGATTATTTTGGAAATGGATGCCAGCACGTACTTATATTCACAAAGAGGCCAAAAGCATGCCGGGATTTAAAGCATTTAAGGAAAGGCTAACTCTGCTGCTTGGCGGGAACATCGCAGGCTTTAAGCTGAAGCCGTTCTTAATTTATCACTCAGACAACCTGCGTGCGTTCAAAAATGTTAACAAGCACACACTGCCCGTCTACTTTCGTTCTCAACGTAAAGCATGGATGACACAAGGATTGTGTGAAGACTGGTTTATGAACTGTTTTATTCCTCAAGTTCGAGAATATTGTTTGGAGAAAGATATTCCTGTCAAGATTTTATTGTTACTTGATAACGCTCCTGGACACCCACCACGTCTAGGCGATCTCCATCCAGATGTAAAATTTGTTTTTCTTTCGCCAAACACAACTCCACTCATCTAGCCTATCGATCAAGGTTCGATTGCTACATTAAAGGCCAACTATCTCCAAACCACCTTCGCTCAAGCAATATTCACTATAGATGCTGGCTCAGAACTAACATTGCGAGATTTTTGGAAACACTACAACATTTTGATGTGTATCAAGAATATCGCTACCGCCTGGGAGGCTGTGATGACAAAGTGCATGAATGGCATCTGGAAAAATTATGTTAAGCGCTATGTCAATGATGTTGACAGATTTGAAAGTGAACATGAACTTGAAACGATTCGGGAAAAAACAGTAAAACTCACTAAAGACCTTTCTTCGGAGTGTGAAATGGAAGATGTCGAAGAGTTGCTAGACAAAGAATCTGGAGAACTTACAAATGAAGAGCTAATTGAACTGGAAGAAGAGTGGCGGAAGAAGAAAGAAGAGAAGCAGAGAAAGAAGAGGAGGAGCCAGAAAGAAAGATCACTACTAAGGGATTATCAGATGGTTTATCTTTACAGAATAAACTTCTTATACATTTCGAAGCAATGGACCCAAACATCGAATGATTTGCAAGGATTGAACGGATGGCGCATGATGTGTTTCATCTGTATCGTGAAATTTATGAAGAAAAAAAGAAACATACAATTCAGACAAAACTCAACATGTTTATGAAAAAATCAACTAGGCTAACCCCAACTGCTGCCTCAGATGATGACATCAATGATCCGCAGCCAAGCACCAGCGGCCAATACAGCCAGTGCTCAACTTACAACCACAGTCGGGACCACGGACCGGTCGTAACACGATTTGGTCGTAAGTTGAGTAGGCTATATGTACAGTTGAGATGGTGGTGCTGCCGGAAGCTGGTCCGCACTGTTGTATGCCCAGCTGGGCAATGTTTGCGCTGCCAGACGTGGAGCAGTCATGGCTAGCAATTGTGGTCGTAAAGTCGAATGGTCGTTAAGTTGCATAGGTGGTAAGTCGATCAATACCTGTAAAATGTTTCATACATGATTATATATTTTGATATGTTTTGCAATTGGGAAAATGTTTCCTATGGTATTTTTTACATCTGTGTTTTATATTTTTGTATGCACTTGTATTGTGTAATTTTGTATGTTTTGCAAATATTAAACCAGTTGTACTGGTAATGCAGTGTTTTACTTAAACCTGACAAATGTAAAAATAAGAAACAAAATGGTGTAGAGATGATACAAATGGCACAAAATGAACAAAGAAAATTATGATATATAACAATAATGAAAGAAAAGTATGATAAAGTATGACTTAAAGATTTTTATAACATCGTTTCACAGTACTGTACATATAGCCTACTCAACTTATGACAAATCGTGTTACGACCAGTCTGTCAGAACCAACTATGGTCATAAGTCGAGCACTAGCTGTATTACAGTATCAGAATTTCTCTAATGCACTCTGCCTCTCCTTGCCACATCCTAAACTGAAGATAGGAACAAATGATGAAGAACAAGGCCCCATGGCTGGAGAGGTAGGGGCTTCACCACAACACATGGAAAGGGTACAGAAACAGCAGGTAGGAGAGGACCCTGCAGCATTTCTCAAACTAACAGATCACACCACAGTATTCTTTAGAGAGGTAAAGACATTTCCTGGGGGAAACACTGTTACCAGTTGAAATAATGATAATAAAATGAAGCCTAATATTGCACTCAGGGACATGAAAACTGATGACTGGGCCCTGCCTTCTCAGTGTGTAAGAAGCCCATACTCCCAGGTCCCCCAGAGACAAGCTTCCAGAAGCGTCCCCACCCAAGTGGCCCCAAGAGTTTCTTCAAGGTCTGTGATTAAGTAAACTATGATCTAGTTTCAAGTATCTAGATTCAATATGTACTCTCTTTTCCTTTCACTCCAGACAGATCCTGGCATGTTTCCTTGCAAACATCCTTGCCAAGACAGATTTGGAGGCAGCTAAACCACACCAATCCATGAATCAGAACAAAAGAAACAAGAAAATGTTTGCTTTCCAATGGCAGGAAAAGGCATTATCCGGGACCAAACCCCTCCCCCAGATAAATCTACTTCTTAATCTCTTAACAGTCTTATCTGTGGCCAAAGTGGTTTAATGAGCTACCTTCAATCTCCCTCCTCAAGTCTGAGATGAGAAATAACATATGATGACTCTCCAGGGTCAGGAGCTGGAAGGAGGCTGGCCTCTGGACAACCTCTTTACACTCCCTCATGCCTGCTCACATAAAGTCATCTGACCACTCCACTTCACACACAGCTCCTAAGAGCTTCACAGTTCTGCTCAAATCTGTCAATTATATCAAATGAGAAGAAAGAGAAGGGAAGCAAGATGGAGGGGAAGAAAAAAGAGGGAAACAGAAAAGAGAACAGGGAAAGGGAAAAGGAAGAGAAGAGAGAAAAGGGAAGAGACAGGAAAGAATGATGGAAGGAAAAGGGAGATAAAAAGGAGAAAGGGATAAAAATGATCAATAATTCTCAAGCTTAGTGAAATAATACACCTTTAGATCTTTTAAATGGAACTTTGACTCATGTTTTAGACTCTCACATTACTGTATTTACCACTGACCTCAACTCTATGGATTGTTAATTCACCAATGGATATAATCATATTTAAGTGTCCCAGAAATCCCCTAGGAGAACAAAAACTTATAAGCAGCCAAGAAATAGCTATAGGTCTCAATGGTTAGATGGTACAAGTCAAGTAGAAAGAATAGGCAGACTAACTAAGACAGGCCAGAGTCCTACAGAGAGGAACTGAAAGAGAAGAGGCCTAAAGCTTCAGAAGAAAGATTTTAGTTGCTTTCTACAAAATGTATGCTATTGGCGGAATGTGGGAAAGAAAGAGTAACTACTTCATCTACCGAGATGAAGAAAATCCAGGTGATGCTCTTTCCAGAAAGGCTTGATCCTAGTAGAGGACAAGAATCTCAAACCTGTGATCTTGTGAAATGAATTCCTAAATTGTGAATACACAGAGTTTACTCTTATATAATTCCGTGCCGCATAAATTCCGGTATTCTCTTGGTAAATGGCTTTCTGGACTTAGGAGTGAAATATACTAAATGTCTTTTTTAGTAGTTAACAGCAGGTCTGCAATGTTGGTTCCATCCTGCATCAACACTGCCATGGGACATCAAACTTGGATCAGAGGGTCTTATGGCTCTAATGACTAAACCAGACTCAAACTCGTAATACTCAAATTATCCTCGAACCCTGTGTGCCCAGCCTGCTCTATTCTCAACTCCAGATATAAACTTCACACTGAAATTTACTCATTAATACCTACATATTCCACAGGTATTTTAAACTCAGTCTGCCCCAAACTGAAATCTATCTTCCCTGCTTCCCTATAAATTATATGCCTGGGGAGTATTAGCTGAAAAGCTTAAACCTTCCTTTCTTACTCTCTTTAAATTCTCTTTCTAGTTGTTAGTTAAGTCCTATCTATAAGACTCCTAAATATCTCCCTTCACTACTATATCTGAACTAAGGATCGCATCTGAAACTTCTCCATGCTTCTTTCTCCCAACATAACAGGCTGGCACTTCCCCAACTCTCCTCACTTTTTATATAATCTTATTCTCCAGACTGATGCCAAAATAATGCTTCTTTAAAAAAAAAAATTTTGAAGAGGCTACTCACCTGGTTTAAAATCCTATGATGATTCCTTATTGCCAGTAGCCTTCAAAACCAGGCCCAAACACAGGTTCACCAAGCCACTTCAAACCACTTCTCCTTTTTACCCTGGACAACAGCAACACATATATCATACCTTCCAAGCAATACTTAACCTTCATAGCCCGTATGAGATGACTCTCCTGACATGCATCCCCAAAGACCCCCTCCTTCCTTTTTGTTCCCAGAGGCCTCCATACACATAGCTATTAAGGTTGTGATTATATGACTGTTTGCATTTCTTTCTACCTACAGAGAAAGTGAGCTTGTAAGGCCCAGGGACCCTTTCTGGGGATCTTTAGTAGGTACCTAACAACATCTGTTGTTTAAAAAAAAAGTCAGGAAGAAAAATCGAGGGTTCAGATTTATCTGAACAAACAAAACTATATCTTCTCCTTTGGAAATGACAAAAACTCAAAAGGTAATGTACATAATGGCAGAGGATAACACACCACAGGCTGTTACCTTTCCACAGGTATACAAGCACATCAGTTTGGGGCCCTGGCAAGCAGAGCTGGGCAAAAGCCAACTCCTGCAGAGTGGCTGCATTTGTCTTTCTAAGGGGTGGCAACGACAGCATCTGTCAAGATGAGATTGAACAGAGGAGCTCAGAACCAAGCAGAGCCGTAACATGATGCACCAGTATCTGGTTGGAGTGCAAACAAGGTACGCTTTCTTCCTCTACTACACAGCAGGCACCATGCCAAACACACACAGTATTTGCTATTTTTGCAAGTCTAATAGGGTCTGCTGAGGGGAGGGGTAAGAGATCAGCAGTTCATAACGACTCTCATTATGTCTGGTGCATTTTGAGCCAAGATTAGACACTAGACAATCCTCTGTCCAGTGTCAAGGGCTTTCAACTGCCCTTGCATCAGGATAATTCCACTTCAAACTAATTTAGGTTTCTTATAACCCAAGCTACCAAAACCGATACACTTCACTGTTTTCAGTCCAGAAAAAATAGGTCAATGTCTGTTCCAACTAGAAATACAGCCTTTGGGTTCAGAGTCTGTGACTGCTATGCTCATGCTATGACAGGAACATGCTGCCATGAGATCTCACTCTTTCTACTGTGCTCTAAGTCAGCTGCATTGCAGAAATGCCTCTGAGAAGAGCATCCCCTGCCCTCCTTACTGTCACCTCCACTTCTGTAGATTAGAGTTCTTTTCAACATGAGTGGAAATGATTTTGGGAGACCTCTAAAAAAGAGTATGAACTTTCTAATTCCCACTAAAATCAACAAGATTATACGAGTTTCCCTCCAGGATAAAAATTAGATTCTGTAGCTAATTGTTTTTCTTTCAAGTCTAAACAACAAAAATAATTACTCTCTAATCTAGACCTTTACACAAAAATTAGAGAACAAACAGTATAAACCAGTGCAGAATTTTAACAATTATTCATTACATGTTCAAACAACAATTTCTAGTTTTAGTCTTCTAGGTATGGAAAGAGTTTTCACATGAGAAAGAACAAAGATTTGAAGAAAAGAAAAATGACACTTATCCAGTCAAGCACAAAAATGGGAAGGGGCCAAGTGCAATAGCTTACGCCTGTAATACCAACATTTTGAGAGACTGAGGGAGGATGACCACTTGAGACCAGGAGTTTGAGACAAACCTAAACAACACAGAGGGACCTCCCTGCCTACCAAAAAACAAAAAAAGAAAAAGAAAGAAAAAGAAGGGAAAGAAAAGCGGCAAGTGGATAGTAAAACTCACCATAACATTTTCCTTTTTTATTCTAAAAAATTTATAGTACTTATTTCAAACAGAACCAACAACACTGTGACTTTCCAAGAAAGTTAATGAATGTTATTTGGATTCATAAAGACCACACATTAACAATTCACAGGGAGCCTAAGTCCTGAAAAGGAAAAAATGAAGAAAAAAGAAACAAACCAAATGACACTGATCTATTAAATTAAAAAGGCCATATTTCAAGGTTCCAAAACTTACTTTGTGAATATAAAATCTCTGAAAGCATGAATCTATTATATATACATTCTAATTATCTATTAAATAAAAATCATCTTATATATCTAAATATGTACATGTACTTATTTTAACACTTTTAAGCAGACACAATTTAATGTGGTCTAATTGAAACAGGGACTATTTCACAGAGCAGACACCTGTGCACATACATGAGCCATTACTTATATAACAGTGCTCTGAATATTACTCTAAAGAAGCATTAAGGTATAAGATTCGTTAGAAAACATAATAGTTTATTGAAATCTAACACAAAAACAAAAATAACTGTACAGGGAAGTGTAATTACACACTGAACACACCTGTGTAACCAATACCCAGATCAACAGAAAATACCTGAATTTCCAAATCCACCCTTGAATGTAAATAATTTTACTTCCCTGGGGCAAAATATGTCCAGAAATTCTTATATTTATCCTGGAGTTATTACAGACCAATGTTCTTGACTGTTGCTTAAAAGCTTCTATTCTGTAACCCATGGTTAATTCTGCTAAAATAGTAGCCCTAGATTACTGAAAAGAACCAAATTCTCAAGGACAACTTAAAACAATGTGAAACCGCTATCGTACACTCAAAAATCTGGATTCAAATGTAACAATTATTTGTTCCAACTGACTCATTTTACTAAAGTAGAAGCTGAAGGCCACAGGTGCCAAGCCCTAGCCAAAGTCACACTGAGTGTTCAAAGCCAAACTCACACTGGAGGCCAAACTGTACTATTCAATGGAAGCTGTGTGTTAAGGTTCTAATCCAGTAAAATGGCCCTGAAATTCCGAAATAGCTCTAGGCTTCCCATCTGCAATTCTCCAATATCTTAACCAAAGTTTACTGTCAACTCCTGTAGCTACATTAACTTTCTATTTACCAAATCAGTGTTGCAATTGTGTTTGCCCCTTCTACCTTTTCTCCCTTTCCTCCCTACCCTTCCTTGCCATTTTCTCAACTCTCAGAACTCTCCTGAAAAATGACTTCTGTCTTCAATAAGCTTTGTTAAAACACAATGCATTGCTAGATTTCAAATCCAATCTATGCTTACATACCAGCTGGGATGCTCTACTAAAAGAAAGAAGGCTGAGAACTGATTTCTCAGCAACAAAAGACAACAAAGCACTTTTCTATTTGGGGCTGCAGAGGGAGCCAGAACCATGCAAAGCAAGCAAGTTATGTCTTTATAGTACTGGATGAAGCAAAGATAGTGAAAAATATAAGCACACACAGAAATCACAGATAACATGCATACACACACACCCCTGTCCAGGCCTCAGACGAGGGGAGATTCTGAAAAGCGCGTTTGTGTGTTCAGAGAGGAAATACATATTTTGTGAGGAGGAGATGGGCAGTAAAAGGAAAACAAAGCAATTCTGTTTCATCAGTGAAAAGAGAATTAATTAAAAAGAGAGTCATCAATTCAAAGATTCCCTAGCCAAGGTAAGTAGCCAGCATTCTCAAATCAGCAGGCTGCCTGACAAGGGGGGTTGTCTTTTATTCTGAAGAGCTCTTTATGCAATATTTCTTGAACAGAGTTTTATAGAATCTGACCTTTATTATCTATTCCTTCTAAAACAGTACAGGTCAGAGTGCAGATGGGGAAGAGCAGGAGGCGGGATCAGAGAATGTGACAAATGTTTCAAACAGTAAGACTGCCATGACAAAAACAGAAGGAAGAAAGCCCTGATGGATCCTCAACAAGTCAGTGATGTTGCGACAATGTCACAAACGAAGATCCAGTCAGTTCTCCAAGACTCTGATTACAACAAAATAGCACAATGAATATAGCAGAACAGAAAAGAGAGGCATTCTGATGAATGGCAAAACAATAGTTAACTAGTAATTCCAAGCAATAAAGAGCTCATTCTCTGACAGCTCTTTCGCAACAAACCAAAGACATATAATACAAGCTGCAATGATGCAGATGTGGATTATACTATAATGTAGAGACAGTGAAGATTCTATATAATGCAGAGATTCTATGCAAAGCCTTAACAATGCACCAAGCCTAAAACTCTAGCTTACCGAGTACAAGTCATTAGACCTTAATTGAGTGTCACTATGCCAGGCATGGTATGAGGTTCTAGAGATATAAGAATGGCAAGTCTGGTATCAAGCTGCACACCAAGTAACAGGGGAAACTGGAAAGTAAAAACGTAGAGAGAAAGAAACAGAGAGTATATGTGTATTTAAATTGAGACAGAGAGAGAGAGAGAGAGAGAGAGAGAGAGAGAGAGAGAATGTCTGTGTGTGTTTAAAGCCAAATGCAGCATGAACATCCCAGCTCAGTCTGGAAAAGCACACATTTCCCTATAAATACATATTTTTAAAGATCTAAACAAATATACACATCCCGAAATAATTCTGCTCTACCAACATATAAGACATGCAATTTTTAGCCAGGCACAGTAGACTTTGGGAGACTGAATCACTTAAGGTTGAAAGTTTGACACCAGCCTGACCAACATGGAGAAACCTTGTCTCTACTAAAAATACAAAATTAGCTGGGTGTGGTGGCAGGCGCCTGTAATCCCAGCTACTCAGGAGGCTGAGGCAGGAAAATTGCTTGAACCTGGGAGGCAGAGGTTGCAGTGAGCCGAGATTGTGTCATTGCCCTCCAACCTGCACAAGCACGAAACTCCATCTCAAAAAAAAAAAAAAAATAACTAAAAAAAAAAAAAAAAAAAAAAAAAAAGACATGCACATTTTACACTGAATTAAGACGTGTAAGAAATATTCCCGCTGGGCACGTTAACTCACGCCTGTAATCCCAGCACTTTGAGAGGCCAAGGAGGGTAGATCACGAGGTCAGGTGTTCGAGACCAGCCTGACCAGCATGGTGAAACCCCATCTCTATGAAAAATACAAAAATAAGCCAGGTGTGGTGGTACGCACCTATAATACCATCAACTCAGGAGGCTGAGGCAGGAGAATCTCATGAACCCGGGAGACGGAGGTTGCAGTTAGCCAAGATCATGCCACTGCACTCCAGCCTGGGCAACAGAATGAGACTCTATCAAAAAAAAAAAAAAAAAAAAAAAAAAGAAAGAAAGAAGAAAGAAAAGAAATATTCTCTGAATAATTACCTTACAGATGGCACAGTGATAGGGCACCAAAACTTTTAACTATTCTGACAATATTCACTCCATTCCAATGATGTTTATTATATTTTAGTTTAAGTTAATAATGATGATGTTTCCCTGAAGATTTTTACCATTAAGTACAAAGGAATTTCAAATATACCAGAAAGTAAGAACTAACAAGACTGGGAGAACAAGGCATTGGGTCAAAAGAAAAGGCTGCAAAGGACAAATTACGGTCCTGAGCTTGGCTGAAAGGAAAAAGGTGGTGATGTTGTTAAATAAAATACGGCATAACCATTTCTGGTCAAGATGGAGTGACTAACAGTGACTAGATAGTCTCCTGCCTGAAACAACAGAAAATACTCAGAAAAATATGTGAACAACAGTTTTCAAGATACCAGACACAAGGCAACTAATGACAGTAATCTCTGAGGTGCAGGAAACAAATGAGAGCCCTATAACTGACCCAACTTATTGTCCAGCGTTTCCAGTGTGCAATGCAAGGAGGTGAAACTGAGACAGAGCCCGACCAACTCCACAAATTAAGGAGACATAGTTGAGTTTGAGGACACCAAGGCAGCTAGGGTTCATAGGATAGGGGACTAGAGAGAAGAGAACTACAGAGAGAGAGCGAGCCCTGGAGATCTACAGAGGGTTCACCTGCAACAGGGTACCAACTGGCTCGAAAGTAGGGGGACGCTACTCAAAGCTGGGGAAAGATACACCCAAAAGAATTACAGGAACATTTCCTGGTACTAGCACAGGACTCTAAACAGTGCCTATTCCCACCAGAGAAACTAAACAACTCATACTTCAGAGATTATTAGATTGAATACTCACAAAAGTCTTGCAAGAATAACAAGGAATAACCAAGCCCTAGACTAAACTCTTTTCCAGATTTTCCTTACCAAATGCCAATAACAAGACTCCAGATTATCAAAGTGTTTCTAAATAACTCTACTGCATCCCAGAACAAAGCTCAAGGTGACTTATAGAAATACCAAAATAAATAGCATCCAACAAGGTAAAATTCACAAAGTCTGGCATCCAAAGATCACCAGTTATACAGCAAGACAGAAAAAGACATATAACGACTAGAATAATCAATAGAGAAAACAACCCAGAAGTGGCACTGAAATTAATAGCAAACATCTGTAAGGATCTAATAAAACTGAGCAACACTATAAACCAACTTGACCTGACTGGCATTTATACAACATTCCTACCAACTACAGAAGAAAATTACGTTCCTCTAAAGTACGTAGGGAACATCTACAAAGAAAGGCCATATTCTGGGCCATGAAATTAGTGCCAATAAATTTAAAAGGATATCAGTCATACAAAGAATGCTGTTCTTAGGCATGTTTTGTTTCTTGTTTTTAGAGAGACAAGGTCTCACTATGTTGCCCAGGCTAAACTCAACTCCTTGGCTCAAGCGATCCTCTTGCCTCCATCTCCTAAGTCGCTGGGACTACAGGCACACCACCATACCTAAAGTGTTCGTTTGTTTGTCTTAAACCACAATGGAGTTAAATAAGAAACCAATTCCAGGCCAGGTTCAGTAGCTAATACCTGTTATTCCAACACTTTGGGAGGCCAAAGTGGGAAGACTTCTTGAGACCAACAATTCAAGACCGTCCTGAGCAACACAGTTAAGACCCTATCTCTACAAAAGATTTTTAAAAGTCAGGCTGAGGTGAGAGGATCACTTGAACAGGAGTTTAAGGTTCCAATGAGCTATGATCACACCGCTGCACTCCAGCCTGGGTGACAGGGTAAGATCCTGTCTCTCCGTTGATTAATTGACTTACTTAATTTAATAAATAAATGAACCAATACTAGAATGATACCTGGAGAATCCTTCAAATATTTTGAGTATTTCAATTAGAAGTCACAAGGGAAATTAGAAAGTATTCTAAACTAAATGAAAATGAAAATGCCACAGATCAGAATGCTTGGGGTGCTGCTAAAGTAATATTTGGGTGTAAATTTATAGCATCAAAAGGCTATATTAAAAGAGAAGAAAGATATTAAATCAAAAACCTCAGCTTCCACCTTAAAAAACAGAAAAACAAGCAAAGTAAAACCAAAGTAAGCAGAAAGAAGGAAATCAATGAAATATAAAACAACAGAAAAGAATCAGTGAAAACAAAGCTGGCTCTTCAAGAAGGTCAACAAAATTAATAAACTCCCAGTCATACTGATAAGACAGAGAGAGAAGAGGGGAGGAAAGAAGTCTATTAATAACAGATATAGAATCGCCATAGATTCTATAGATACTAAAAGGATAGCAAAGGAATATTATATGAACTTTATGCCAATAAATTCAACAACTTAGGTAAATGAAATAATTCCTTGAAAAGACATAAATTACCAAAGCTGACTCAAGAAGAAACAGATAACATGAATAGTTCAATATTCAGGAAAGAACATGAATATTTAATTTAAAACCTTTCCACAAAAAGAAAACTCTAGGCCTAGATGGATCCACTGACAAATTCTACCTATCATTTAAGAAAGAAATAATAAGAATTCCACACAAACTCTTCTAAGAAACTGAGGGAATGGGAATATTTCCCTACCTATCCTATGAGGCCAACATCAGTCTGATAATAAAACCAGACAAACAGATCAAAAGAAAACAACAGACTAATTTTTATTCATGAACACAGCTGTAAAAATTCTTTAAACATTTTTAACAAATCAAATCCAACCATCTATTTAAAAGTTTATATATGATGACTAAGTAGATTTTACTAAGGAATACATTTGGGTTTAGTATTTAAAAATCAATGTATTACTATACTAATAAACTAGAAAAATCATATGATCATCTTGATATAAAAAAGGTGTTTGACAAAATATAACATGCATTCTTGATTAAGATTCTGACAGAAGGGAACATTCTCAGCCTAATAAATATGAAAAACGTATAGCTAAACTCAGGCTTAATGGCAAAAGATTCTATTTCTTTCCCCCTAAAATTGGGAACAGGGCAGAAGTGTTCAGCCTCATCCCTTTTATTAAACATGATCCTGTAAGTTCTAGACAGAGAACTTAGACAAGAAAAAGAAAGAGAAGATATCTAGATTAGGAAGAAAGGAACAAACTGCTTCTATTCATTGAAAATATGATCATCCATCTAGAAAATCCAATAGGACCTACAAAAAAACTACTAGAACTAATAAGTGAGTTTAGCAAGGTTGCAGAATGCAAGTGAATATATAAAAATCAATGAATTTCTACATATTGAGAGTGAACTGGAAACTAGAGTTTAAAAACACCACCATTTAATATTGCATCAAAAATATGAACACGTAGGAATAAATCTGACAAAATATGTGAGAGCCTTATATACTGAAAACTACAAAATATTGCTGAAGGAAGTAAGACCTAAATAGAGAGATATACTTTATATGAAAGTTGAAAATTCAGTATTTTAAACTGTCAATTCTCCCCAAATTGATCTATACAATCAATATAATCTCAACCAACATCGCAGCCAGATTCTTTATAGAACCTAACAAGCTGATTCTAAAAGTCATAAGCAAGTGGAAAGAATCTTAAAAAGCTGGCCAGGTGTGGTAGCTCACGCCTGTAATCCCAATACTTTGGGAGGCCGAGGTGGGCGGATCACGAGGTCAAGAGATTGAGACCAGCCTGGCCAACATAATGAAACCCTGTCTCTTCTAAAAACACAAAAATTAGCCGGGCATAGTGGCATGCACCTGTGGTCCCAGCTACTCAGGAGGCCCAGGCAGGAGAAGCTCTTGAACCTGGGAGGTGGAGGTTGCAGTGAGCCAAGATCATGCCACTGCACTCCAGCCTGGGTGACAGAGCAAGACTCTGTCTTTTTAAAAAAAAAAAAAAAAAGATCTTAAAAAGCCAAAACTATGTAACATTATCTCACCTCAAAACTTACTATAAAGCAAGCTATAGTAATAAAGACAGTGTATTACTGGCATAAAGACAGACAAATAGATCACAGAAACAGAAATAAATTCACACATATATGGACAACTGATTGTTTACAAGGTACAAAGGCAATGCAAAGGTGGAGAATGGATGGCTTTTTCAAAAATGGCTTCAGAAAAATTGAATATCCATATGCAAAATAAATTAACTTTAATCTATACCTCCTACCACATTCAAAACTTAAAATGAAATAGGTGCAGTCTACTTCATGTCAAGTATACCTCTTAGAAAAGACAGAAAAAAGCCAACTATTCACAGCATTGATTCAAGCAAATACACAGTATGGACCAATGCATACCAATCTGTGATAACTGATAGTCTAACAATTGGTTAAAAACACCTTCAAGCGTATTAATTTATTTATTCTTTAAAAATACAGAAATTCACTTCCTTCATTCCTTTTTTGAACAATATCAACATTAGTTTCCCTTTACTATAAGAAACCAACACTACAGGAAAGGGAATATCTGGAAAATATTCAAACTACTGTACAAAATCAACTGAGAGATAATATACTGCCTCCTCGTGCTTCCAGTAACCTTCCCCACAGCTACTCAAGTCTGAAGTTACCCAGGCCATATTCTAATATAATGCATATACTCTATAAATAAATGATCTTCACTAAGAAATGTCAAAATGTTTAAGGAGAGAAGCATTCTTTCTGATGTACATCCTAGGAAAGCAATTCACCCTTACAATCTTAAATTGAGAGTTTCTGAGTGGGCTACCACCAAAAATCACCCTGAGAAGTGAAAACAACATGGATCACATAGGAGCATGAAATGTGAGTTTTCCTCTCAAATTTATGCTTATTGTGCATATCAATACCACATACCAGGGCCTATACAGTGAAAGTGCTAAGAAAGCAACAAAGCTTAAATAAGGCATTTCTAAAGTCTTAGAAGAGGCTTTACTGAAGTCAATCTTGTACTACCTGTTTTACCAGATAAAACAACATCTTCCTTAAGAATAGTCAAAGACAAGATCAGCTTATGCTAGGGGAGCAATAATGCACACAAATTTGAATTTGCCCCAATAAATCCCTCAAGAAGTCGTAAGAGGACAAAGCTAGTTGGCAATAGTTTATATTTAACTACATTCCTGGCTTAGCCAGAAATCCAAGACTTTCATAGACTATGTGCATGAAATCAAAAAGCCGAAGATGATGCAGTTTGATGTGTGAGAATTTTACAAATGCAAAGTAGCCTACTGAGTGCAGCTCAAACATCCCTGGGGATTAGTCAACATTTACTAATTTTTTTTTTTTTTTTTTTTAAAGCACTGAGTCCCGTTCTGTTGCCCAGGCTAGAGGGTAGTGGTGTGATCTCAGCTCACTGCAACCTCTGCCTCCTGGGTTCAAGCAATTCTCCTGACTCAGCCTCCCAAGTAGCTGGGATTACAGGTGCACACCACCACGCCTGGCTAAATTTTGTATTTTCAGTAGAGACAGGGGGTTTTACCATGTTGGCCAGGCTGGTCTCGAACTCCTGACCTCAGGTAATCTGCCTGCCTTGGCTTCCCAAAGTGCTGAGATTACAATCATGAGCCACCATGACCAGCCAACATTTACTAATCTTAATAGCCTCCATGAGGTCCAGAATGGGTCTCATAAATGTCCAGCTTTCTCCTTCTATTTCCCACTGCAATGTTTTTTGTTTCATTTAACTTTTCTGCTTGTCCTAGTTAGTACAGTTAAATTTAAAAAAATAAAATAAAATAAAAACCTCAAGTCTAAATACTAAAACCAGAAGACACACATTTCTTCAGACAAACCCAATGCATCCTGCTTTGGAAATTTTTTACTTCATTTCAGGAAGGAATTTTCACAATTCACACATTTCTCTTAGTCAATCTGACAAGAAAGTCAAGAAAAACACATAGACATTTATTTTGATTGGGAAAAATTCTCACATTAACAATAAGAAAACAAACCACACTCAACTCTCCATCTCTGATGCCAAAGCCAGAGGGAGACCTTAATGGTGGCAGCTCATAAATTCTAGCCCAAGATCACAAATACAGCTGTAAGGAAACCCTCCCAAGAAAAATACTTAACATTATAAAAGCCATGAGGGAGACTAGTGAAAAACTAACTGCATATCTATCATTCATCAACTTTTCCAAGAGTATTTTTCACAGTTTATTTACTTTAAACTCTCCCAAAGTAATTAAGTAACCCAAAGGTGAAGCCCTGGAAAACAGGGGCCATCTCTTCTATTCCTCTGATGTCTCTCAGGTTTGAAACACAGAGAATACCTGTAAAACATGTACTGAATAAAGAGATGTACCTGGAAGAGGGCAAAGAGTCCTATACAGGAACCATTTCACACGAGTGTTGAGCAGTCTAGGAAGAAAATACGGTTTCTTACCAATTTCATTCAGTCTATATCAGTGGAGTACAGGGACAGATTTTCCAAAGCCAGAAGAAACAATACATATGCCTCACAATGTACTCACTGAAAAACTGAAAAGCAGGCCAGGTGCAGTGGCTTACACTTGTAATCCAAGCACTTTGGGAGGTCATGGCAGGTGGATTCTATGTGCTCAGGAGTTCAAGACAAACCTGGGACACATGGCAAAACCCCACCTCTACAAAAAATATAAAAATCAGTTGGGCATGGTAGTGCATACCTGTAGTACCAGCTACTTAAAAGGCTGAAATGGGAGGACTGCTTTAGTTCTGGAAGTCCAGACTGCAGTGAGATCATAGCACAGCACTTCAAACTGAGGGAGGGAGGGAGGGAGGAAAGCAAAGAGGGAGGGAGGGAGGGAAGCAAAGAGGAAGGGAGAGATGGAGGGGGCGGGAGGAAGGGAGGGAAGCAAAGCCAAAAATGAATACATCTAGGAACATAGGTTAGTGATTAAAAAAAAAAAATTTGAAATAATTTCCTTATATTCCTTCACCATGAATTATCCACAAGAATAAAATTTCTATAATTTCAATGTAAAAGATATAATGTTACAATCCTCAGATCACCACCAACAGGTATGGCACCCAAACAAAAAAGTTACACTATCTCATATTAATCTCTTCTCAGCAAAAGGCAACTGCAAAAAATTGCATATATGAGCCAACTCCATTTAGGTTTTTCAATCTAATGCACCCACTGGGATCTACAGTAGCCTAATAACCATGTGCACAGCATAATTTTATCAAAGTGAGTCATTACTGCAAAGCAGAAACTCTTGAGGTGTTGTTCTTTGTATGTATCACATACTTAAGTGCTGGTTTATCTAAACTATTAATATGATGAAAGTCCAGGTAATTCCAAGTTTTTTTAATCTACTTTTTTCCCCCTACTTTTAAGGAAAAGGGAATTTTAAGTACTCCAGCAGGTATAACATCTTCACACAGTGTTAGAAGACTGTAACATCTGTATGCTGGTACAATCGCAGAAGCTGAGGGTCAAAGAGCAGCAATAACTTGGTTAAGGACAAAGTGCCAGCAGCAAGGTAGAAACTGTAACCCAAGACCCCGGATTCTCAGTCTCTTTCTCTCAAAAGAAAGTGTTCATACAGCCTGAGCAATACAACAGCAAACATTGCTATCTTCTATACTCAACATATTCACAATAAAACTGCCTCCTTCCTTCTAATTACCTACAGTGTCTGTGATATCACTGGAGATCAAATGAATTCAAAGTCCTGGCCTTAAAACAACGTGAAGACGTCTTTCTCTTCTTCAGTCTGCCAACATGTAACATCTAGGAGAAATGATCTTATTGCTCTGAATGAAGATCCCCATAACTGCTGAAAGAGGAACCTAAACAGAATTTCTTATATCAACAGCCACACGTATCTACAGTACCAAAACAATACTTTATAGAATCTAAAGCCAAAGAGGAGAAAGTATAGAAGGGGTGTGAGTCATGTAAAAGTCTTCAATATATTTTTCCATTGTTTCTCCCCTCTGAATCACAACCCAATCAATTTTAGATCTTGTCTCTCTAGGTTGCCATGAACTAGGTCGACATATACGAGAATAGTTTCGACATATACGAGAATAGTTAATGACCCAAGCTACAGGAATATGAGAAAAGTATGCCTTACCTCTATTCTTTTCATTCACAGCTGTATTTCTACCCCCAAGAGCAGCCTTTCAGAAGGAATGTGGAAATGGACAGGAATATAAAGATCGTAATTAAATAACTGCTTCGTTCTGCTAAAATACTTCACCTGTGCCCTAAAAAACATTGTTTAAAAAAGCTTTTCTAAAAGGAATATGGAAGATGCAACAAGTAAAACATCCTAGTATTAAAATCCTAGGATCCCAGCTCTAAGCGCTGTTTCCTACAATCACTATGATTATCCTTGCTTTGTGCCTTGACTCCTAGAGACAAAATCTGGAATAATTATGCCACGGGAGTTATAATACTGTGGTTACCTCAAGTAAAACTTTTAGGACACTCGTGGTCACTTTTTTACGCAGCTTTTTTAAAAACAAGCCAGTATAAATCATATCTCAAAAGCCTTACAAAGTCTATACAAGTTAATAGTAAAAGAAATGCCTTCATATCAGTAAACATTTTCATTTCAGTATTAATTTAGCAGAATCACAAGGTTCAGACCATGTCTAGTTTTTCTTGCTTTGAAACCCTAAGCATTAATTCACACATAAGCAAAGTTACCTCATAACAATGAAGACTTCAAAAGGCTCAGTATAGGCAATCCTTGACTTACAACTCTGAGGTCTGAAAATTATTTCCAGTAACAAAAGTCTTCCGTAGTCCCCACTGGCTACACGAATACTAGTGTCCAGCAACTACTATTATGAAAAAAAAATGTCTTTGAACTAAACCACCAAAATTTGCAGTAATCTTTTGTAAAAGACTGGTCCTCTAAAATTCATTTTTCTTTCCCTGTACCACATTAAATTCTAACAAACTGAACATTTTCTTAGTTTAAAAATGTATCCTTGGAAATGAATACCGTTATTCTAAGTGAAGTGACTCAGGAATGGAAAACCAAATACCGTATGCTCTCACTTATATGGGAGCTAAGCTATGGGTATGCAAAAGCACACAGAATGGTATAATGTACACTGGAGATTCAGAACCGGGGAGAGTGGGTGGGGTGTGAGGGACAAAAAACAACATATTTTAACTACTACAATATGTAGTTACAACCTACATTACCAAGTGATGGGAGCGTAAAAATCTCCGATTTTACCGCTATACAATTCACCCATGTTAACAAAAAAACCACAAGTACCCTTAAAGTTATAGAGGATCCCATTCAAGACATGTTATTTTAAAGAGGTAGTATCACCCATTTCTGATGTAGTAGGACTACATTTCTCACATGTAACTAAGATCAGACTCACTGAAAGCAAAAGGAACTCAGATTTGTGGGAGTGGGTGGAGGAGGACATTATAGGCAATAGATTAAGTCTGATGTGATAGGGCCACTGGAAATAGAAAGCACCAAAAAGAAAATAGGAATGCTCTGAAAGGCATTATAATGTGTGGGCACCAGCCTGAAAAACATAGTTAAGTACCCCATCTCTACCAAAATAAAACAGCCAGGCATGATGGCACATGCCTTTAGTCCCAGCTACTTGGGAGGCTGAGGCAGAAGGACGTTTTGAACCCAGGAGGTGAAGACTGCAGAGAGCTATGATCATACCACTGCACTCCAGCCTGAGCAAGAGTAAGAGCCTCTCTAAAATAAAACAAAACAAAAAAATGTGTGGGCTTCTATACCATATAAAGAAAGTTCAAGATTAACCAATAAGTCAATAAAAACTCTTCAAACAAATAACATGATTCAATTTGCATGCTGTCAAGAACACACTAATGAAGCAATTTGAAGAACAGATTCAACAGTGGCAAGATTAGAGGCTGAGAAGCCAGATGAGTAGCTACTATCACACCTCCAAGAGAAAGTGAATCTGAACTACTGCACTGGCAGAAAGGATGGAAAACAGTAGAGAGAGAAGGACAAATGAGAAATAAACAGGACAAAAATCTACAGGATGTAGGAATGGAGGGATGAGGAAAAGAGGAGTATGACTTCCAGGTTCCTAGTATGAACAGATTTATGGCTTGGATGCTAAGCAGATGGTGCACACACTAAGGAAGGAAACTGAGGAGGAAAAGCAATTTTGGGGCCACCATTACAGACTTCAATGTGAGATATGATGAGCTTGAAATGTTTGTGGATGATCCAGACAACAAAACTCTGATAAAGAGCTGCGTTTATGAATGTAGAAGGTGAGTAGAAAGGTCTGAGTTAAACATTTATATAAAAGCTGTATACAACTAAGAAAATTTAATATACTAAGAGAATGTAATTTCCACTAGGGCAGATGTATTCATTATTTTGTTCACTAATATAAGCACCCAAAATTATGTCTGTCCATAGTGGTACATGACCAATAAATATTTAATGAATGAATGTCAAGGGACAGTGAGTAGTATCCTTGGAGGAGTGAATCTTATTGAATAAATAGCATTTTGAGAAATTCACTGGGAAACTACCATTTACAACACTTTCTAACAAACAGGATTTCCATAAACAAAATGGCCATTTATAAATTATCTTTTGTGAAGAAAATAACTTGATAGTAAATTAGAAACAGCTCTATAATCTACTCCTGAGATCACTTAATTGTTTAATCTCCCAATACTATTCTCACTATATAAACCTAAGTCTAAATTTTTATTCAAAGGGCCAGGCACAATGGCTCATACCTATAAATCCCAGCACTTTGGGAGGCCAAGGCAAGAGAATTGCTCGAGCTCAAGAGTTCGAGACCAGACTGGGCAACATGGCAAAACCCCATTTCTACAAAAATTAGCTAGATGTGGTGATGTGCACCTGTAGTCCTAGCTACTCAAGTGGCTGAGGTGGGAGTATTGCTTGAGCCAGGGAGGTAGAGGTTACAGTGAGCCAAGATCATGCCACTGCACTCCAACCTGGAAAAATAAATAAATAAAGTTCTATTCAAATTCTGAATCTCTGCTTGCATCAAAAATAATCTACTTCAAGAAAATAGAAATGATAGACAGTGAAAGATATTTCTATTTAATATAAACAGTTCCACCTCTAGACAGAAACATATGACTTTCGTGTCCTAAGAGTTCCAAGAGTAAGTCATTTCAGATGGGTCGGTGTCTATCAGCAAAATTATTTCTAGGAAATACACCTATTTTCTTGGTCCATGCAGTTTGAGAGCCACTGAGATTTTAATAATCTGTCAATACTACGCATAACACCAATGGGCAGGGTAATTCCCAGTAAAATGCACCTTAGTGAAAAATGTGGGAACCTTATTTAAGCCTTTATTTGTAAAAATAAGCACCCTAGAAAACTGATAAACAAAATACTACTTCTAACATTTCCCGATGTTTTCAGTAGAATAAAGCATTTTTCTCAAAACTTTGTTAAAAGGGCAGAAGGGAAATCAGGAAAAATGGCACAATAAGAAAGAAACCATTTTAAAGAAATTTAATATGTATCTCTGAAGGTATTCGCTCTCTAGGAGATGTTCATCCCTGTCTCCCTTTGAACTGCATTTAATCTGGCAGTCTCAGCCTCACTTGTTGTTAAGAGCTCTCCATGAACTCTTTACAATAGGTGGGTCAGAATGGATCTAGCAAGCCATAAACACATCAAGGGCAGAGTTATCATTAAACATGTCCTCCCTGTATGTCAGAGTTTCTTGTGTAAGTTTTTCACACAAACGATGCTCAGTCAATGTTTACTGAATAAGCAAATATATGGAAAATGAATTAATTGGGCCACTTTAAAAGGAAATAAACTGTTTTCTAAGATCAAAACATTTTAGACAGAGGGCATGTGGGACAATAAATTTTCAGTGAAAAGACATGCTATTCATGCACTGATACTAAAAAGAGTTCGTACTCTTATGGTAAAAAAAAATAGAGCCCCACGAAAATATTTGCATGTAAAAAAGTACTCAGTAAATTGTACCTCACTCCCACCAACTTCCTTTTCTGTCCTTCTGCTTGTCTAGTCTCTTTTGGATTACCTCTAGAAAATGGAAGGCTATGGATTCCCTAGGTCAGCTTTTTCTGGCTGCACTAGCAATTCTACCATCCTGACAGGCTAGGATGCTGGGATAACAAACTGCTGTTACATTCCACGGGAGAACAACAGACACAGTCCATCGGGGGCAGGGGTTTCTTGGGATAAATTTTTGCTTGGTGCGCAGCATGTGCTGATCAGTACCTTATTTTACACTGCATATACCCAGAGAGAGAAGACAAAGGTCATATTATTGTGTTGTGGTCTGGATTATTTGTGAGTTTTTTTGCAGCCAGTTAAAGTCAGAATGTAACAGGAATGTGGAATTAGCAATGCCATCAATTGAAAAAGTAATTATTCTTCAAAATTTCAACCACTCAACTTTAATTATTGAGTGTCACCTTCTGTGTGCCAGGCAATGTGCTACAAACACTGTGGTGGGGGTCATACCTCTCCTCAGGAGAGCCTGAAGAGCAGCAGAAGGTGCAGACATAAGGACGGACATAGAAAGAAAAATCTGTAATTATAAATGGGGTGTTAGGAAGTTAAAAAGGTGAGTGGAAAAGACAGAGGACAAATGGTAGGTCCTGAGTTAAACCTTATGGTTGAGAAAAGCCCCTCTCAAAAATGACATTTCAGTTCAGGCTGAAAGGACTAGAAGGATTTCATCATTCAAAAAGCAGAGGGGAAACTGCTTCACCCAAAGAGGACAGCATAAGGTACCCAAGGTAAAAAGGAACTTGACATGTGGGAGGGAACTGAAGAAGGTCGGAAGCTGGAGCAGGGCACTGGATAACTATGCATTGTAGATCATGGGGGTCTGATTTTTTATTTGAATACCCTGAGAAGCAAATGAGAGGATTTACTTGTGGAAACAAAATTATGAAATGTATATTTTTAAAAGATCACTCTGGCTAACATATGGAGAAGAGACTGGAAAGAGACATGAATGGAAAGTATAAATATTAGAGCGCATCCTCAAGTAAAGGATAGCAGTGGGTTTTAAGGGTGTCATTTCCCTATATGTTACATAAGCCTAGGTCCCTTGCATGTGTCACACAGTGATGACCTCAGAGAGCTCAACATTTCAGTGGAAAGAAGAATATGTACACAGCCAACTCAAGAGAGAGTATGATATGAAAAGGGCCAAAAGTGAATTACAGAGTGACTATATAGATCCCAGTTTTTCAGGAAGTCCTGATTTATGCTTATTGTTCCAAGGTAATTATTAATGGTGCCCCCTTTCATTCTCAGTAATGTCCTAGATTAGGTGATAAATTCTGGGGTCACCCAAGTTATAAACAAAGGATCTTGAGAGTTGTGAAGACAGTGCAATTACTTATAAGGAAAAAGATCATAAAAGCTTCAAGGAAGAAGTAGGTCTGAACTAGTCACTGGAAGACAAATATGACAAAGAAGAATATTCTAAACAAAGAAAACAGCCTAAGCACAGGCATAGGAATGTGGAGAGAAAACAGGGTTCATCCAAATAGCAGTTGTAGTTGCAGCTTGGTGTTTACAGAGAGCTGGAGAGGCAACTGGGAAGGTATGTTGCAGCAGGATTAGTCAGGACCTACAATGTCCTATACTGAGAGGCTTCATCTTACTTAGATGGCTGTGGATGTTCACTGAAAATTTTTAAACCAGAGTGTACAATAGCAATGAGCTAAACTGCTGCACTAATTTAGGGATGATAAATCTAAATGTTTTGTGAGAAGAACCAGTATGGTAAAAGGAACAAGGAAACAGGAAGCAAAGGCATTTTGTGACTCTGAGAGCAGATTTAAGTGATTTCCCATGTAATACTCGCTGGGTCAAGAAGCAAGCAAAAGATACTGAGAGAAAAAGAAGGAGAGAGTAAAACGAAAGCCAGAGAGCTGAAGGTAGGCTCAAGGAAAGAGATGAAAGGAGAAATATGGGCCTGCTCAGTTTGAAAGGGGGCAGAGAAGAGCAGGGGCACAATGACCATGAAAATGGTTTTTAAACTCCATGTTCTTTCCTTCCAATACTGTACTATGTCAATTTGTCTCCATAGTCTATCTGGAGAACCATGGGGCAGCCCTAATATACTCCCTACGTGTTCGCAATGATGGCAGCAGCAGCCCATCTGGAGCGACCACTGCCAAGATGCTGGCTGCAGCCAGGGCTATGTGCTCTGCAGAGTTGACTGGGGCCAGGAATAGGTGGGAGCTCCACCCTCTACTGAGTTGACAGAGTGGGAGATTGACACTCCTGGGCACACATGCAGTCACCTAGCTGTGGCTCCAGACCTGGGAATCCCTGAGCTCTCAGGGGCCCAGGAAGTATCCCTGCCTCAGCAGTCTTGGAAGTGTCTTCTCCTGCTGGCTGACCTCTCCCTGTACCTGGAGCCCACTCTGATTTCAGAGCAAAACTGAGGATAAGCCTCAGTGCTGTCATGACCTGGCCAGGCACGCACACACTCAGGTGGCACTGACACACCAGCTACCTGCCACCTCGGTGCCCCCTCCAGATTTTGGGTGCCCGTGAGCATAGGAGCGAGGCCAAGGTAGGACTAAAGGCAGCTCAGCATGGGCCTACAGGCATCCCTTGGCATGAATAGCCTGAGTGCTATAGATGGCATGAGGCAACAAATTCCAGGGCAGAAAGGGACAGATCCCCAATGAAATCTCACCTTCAAGCCAGAAACAGTCTGAAGTCTTCTGGCCAGGCTGCCAGTTCCAGGTGAAGTCTGCTGCCCAGAGTGAGGACTTCATTGATGACCATTCACTAGGCCTGCCCATGGACCAATCAATATGCACTTCCTCCCTTCTGGGCCCATTAAAAATCCCAGACTCAGCCAGACTCACACAGATGTCAGACTACTAGCTGCGGAAATGAGCTACCCACTGCGGGTCTCCTCTCCATTGAGAGCTGGACACTCATAGGGATGAACTGACTGTGAAATGGAGTTACCCACTTCAGGTTTCCCGGGAGCTGTTCTGTGGCTTAAATAAAGCTCCTCTCCCTCTTGCTCACACTCCAGTTTTCTGTTGTACTTCATTCTTCCTAGACCTGGGATGAGAACTCAAGACCTGCTGAATGGTGGCACTGATGAGCTGTTAACACAAACAGGTCTGAAACACACCCCTCCCCCTGCTCTCCACCTTGCAGTTAACGAGAAAGAGAGAACACCTGTGGCCCTTCGGGGAGCCCAGACCTAGGGGATCCCTGAGCCAGGGCTATGACACCCTCTTTGGAGCTCTGTGGTTCCTGCCATCAACAAACTTCTGAGTACCACCTCGTTCCCCTCATCCAGTCATGGATGCCCACAGTGAAAGATGCACATTATACATCTGGTCTAGCCACAGCTTCACATGGAGCTGACATCTATGCCAGTACCTGGAGCTGCCCACCCTGCTGCAACAGCTGGCATGCCTGGCTGTGCACAGTGGCCAGACCCTATGCTCACTCACTGATAAGGTTTGGCTGTGTCCCCACCCAAATCTCATCTTGAATTGTAACTCCCATAATTCCCACATGTCACAAGAAGAACTCAGTGAGAGGTAATTGAATCATAGGGGTCCTTCCCATGCTGTTCTTATGATAGTGAGTAAGTCTCATGAGATCTGATGGTTTTTAAATCAGGAGTTTTGGGCTGGGAGCAGTGGCTCATGCCTGTAATCCCATCACTTTGGGAGGCTGAGGCAGGCGGATCTCAAAGTCAGGAGTTCAAGACCAGCCTAGCCAACAGAGTGAAACCCCGTCTCTACTAAAAATACAAAAATTAGCCAGGCATAACGGCAGGTGCCTGTAGTCCCAGCTACTTGGGAGGCTGAGGCAAGAGAATTGCTTGAATCCAGGAGGTGGAGGTTGCAGTGAGCCGAGATTGTGCCACTGCACTCCAGCCTGTGCGACAGAGCGAGACTCTGTCTCTAAATAAATAAATAAATAAAAACAGGAGTTTCCTTGCACAAGCATTCTCTCTCTTTGCCTGCCACCATTCACGTTTATGTGACTTGCTCCTCATTGCCTTCCGCCATGATTGTGAGGCCTCCCCACCCATGTGGAACTTTAAGTCCATTAAACCTCTTTTTTGTAAATTGCCCAGTCTCAGGTATGTCTTTATTAGCAGCATGCAAATAGACTAATACACTCACTCACACACCCCTTGCCACTTTTCGCCTGGCTGGCCCTTGGCAGGTTTGGGATCTGGGCTGGTAGCATGAGTCAAGCACAGCCTGCCCAGCCAACTGGGCAGAACAAGCCCAGTGAGCACAAGCAATACTCAGGCAGAAGGTGCCCCTGCTACAGAGGTTTCCAGCTGGCAAAGTGACATCCCAAGGATCCCATGACACCAATATATTCCTCTTCAAAAACATCCATATAATCACAATCCCTAAAAACCTTTCCCTATCCTCCTTACTACCATGTTTATCTGGGAAATACAGATTCAGAATTAAGTAGAGAGAGGTAGGGGGCAGGTAATGATAAATTATGCAAGTGGGCTGCTCAAGTTTCAAAAAGTACCATTCAACCTTCCAGCAGTGCACCCCAGGCCCATTACCAACCAGCTTTGTATTTCAAAGCAACTACTTTTCTCATCATCCTCATTATTTCTTAAGGAAATCTGATAGTATTTTTTAAAATCAAAAGTCATTATTAATAATCTTTCTCATATGATGTATGATATGATAGTTTCATTTGCAACTGTTCAGTAGATCATTTTGCACTAATCTCCAGGGAAAGAGCATTTTTGGCCTCATAGCAGTATATAAAAAAAGAAATGCTACCTTCTGTTGACATACCTCAGGCAACTGTTAAATCCTAAGAATAGGTTCTGCTAAACAGAAATTCTTCCGAGAATTTTTATTCAGATTGGCTTTAGAAAGAAAAATATTTCTTTTTGAATTTGTGAAATCAAAACCATAAATTCAATTATAATATTTTTATTAAACTTAAGCTTTCCTGGTAATGAAGAAAATACAAAATGGCCTTTAGTCTCCACTGATATGGGCAATATTTTCAGATTTCTTTCACACCTGACCCCCCATACCAAATATCACAAATTTTTGTAATTTGAAGGGTTCAAAAAATGTATAAACCTTAAGAGCTCATCATCATTGTCAACAGAAGGGAATAAATTAGAACCTAAAAAAAATGAAAAATAAAAAACTCCGGTTAGTATCTTTATAAACAGCTATTATTTGAGGGAACCAGTGGGCCTAAGGAGAGAATACTAGAATACAATTATTCTATCAGGTCCATTCTAGTAAACAACTACAAAAAAGAAGCTATTTTGAAAACACATTTTTGTAATATAATATCTATATCATCTGGTAGAAACACTTCTTTCTTGCCAATACATTTTGGAATAGAACTCAATTAGTAAATGTACAGAACAAAAATATAATCCAATTATTGCTAAAATTAATTTCCACAAGATGTATTCTCACAATTTTAAGATTATTCTTGTTTTGTTAACAATATTGCAATTTTAATTGAAAATAAAATGTAAGTACAGTTCTATTTATTTTAAAATATGGCTCTTGCAGCACTTGTACTGGAGTCACCTAAGGAACTCCAGTTCCTTGTTGCCACACCCTGACTCCCACCCAAGGGACTATGCCACGGTGATTACCAGGGAATCTGCATTTTAACAAAAGATTCACAGTTGCTGTAATATAGAGGTCCAAAGATCACCCTTTGAGAAACATTCTGTATGTTTCCTACTCAGAAAATGTAGCTAATTGCTTCTCCATCTAATTTTAGCCAATCTCAGCCTCTCAGAACCATTACCAGCAATTAGTACCTGTCTAGGTTTGCACTACATGATTTCAAGATGTATGACACAAGCACTTCCTGAGTAAACCCAGGTGCAAGCAGTGATTACAGAATGACCTGCTACATCAGCGTCACTGCAGGCAGGTACACAGGAGAAGTGACAGCTTCTGCAGAGCTGTGATCAATGAATGCAGGTACAGTGTTCCAGAAGGCCACATGGCACAGCTCATCAGGCCTCTTTAGAGATATCAGGTGGGCCCACACAGGACTTGCCCACATTTGTGAGCTATTTTGGTTTCTGCTCCTGTGTGTGTCTTTGTGAGCACTAGTGTGAGGATGCACATCCCGAGGTATAAAAAGCCCCAGAGCCGGTGTAAGAACTTTGTTGTAACTGCCTTATATAAAATCAATACTTACATCAATAGGCAATGCTCCAGAGTTCATTTTAGAATACCAAGACAGGTTCTTTTAAACATCATTAGGACCCGGCAGCAGCTCAAATGCATTAAAGCAGTTGGGTTCCTGTGGCAAAGCAAGTCTAATGGGACTGAGAGTTAAGTATGGCAAAGGGTGTGTCATCGAGGTCCCCTCAGCCCAAGCCTCAGGGGCTCTCTAAGGGCAAAGAGCAATAGTAATCAAACAAACAGTATAATTCAGCATGGCTTTGTCCCAGATAGTATTCCCTGAAATATTCAAGGAAAAGCAAAAAAAAAAAAAAGCCACAATATTGTAACTATATTCATATTTAATTAAAAAGAGAGTTAACAACACTTCCAAGAGGGAGGTCATTCCTTGTTCAGCTAAGATTTCTGTGCAAAGCTATGGGCAATAAAACAATTCAACATATAAACATTTACAAAAGCTACCATTTCAGTAATGCTACTAATGCTTTAGCAAACAACTCTGAAGATGAGAAACATATCACAATCCTGCAGCTGGGGGCAGCCATAAGGCAATCAAGATCAACAACCATTGTCAAAGACCAATAAAACCCACCCTCTCTCTTTCTTCTTTTCTTGTTTACCTAGAGGTGCCAACTGCCTTCAACAGAGTTGTATTACAGGAAATGGTTTACAAGAAGCAAAGTTATGGCTGGGCCCGGTGGCTCATGCACGTAATCCCAGCACTTGAGGTGGCTGAGGTGGGCGGACCACGAGGTCAAGAGATAGAGACCATCCTGGCCAGCATGGTGAAACCCCATCTCTACTAAAAATACAAAAATTAGCCAGGTGTGGTGGCAAACACCTGTGGTCCTAGCTACTCTGGAGGCTAAGGTGGAAGAACCGCTTGAACCCAGGAGGTGGAGGTTGCAGTGAGCTGAGACCGTGCCACTGCACTCCGGCCTGGTGACAGAGGAAGACTCTGTCTAAAAAAAAAAAAAAAAAAAGCAGCAGCAGCAAAGTTATATGCAAGAACTTGAATATAATACAGTTAGCCCTCTGTATCCATGGATTCTGCCTCTGTGGAATCAACCAATGGCAGATCAAAAATGTGGTTAGGCCTACAATGGTCGCTTATATACTGAACATGCACAGGCTTTTTTTTCTTGTAAGTACTGCATAAACAATGCAACATAATAACTAATTACATAGCTTTTATATTTTGGTAGGTATTATAAATAAAGATGATTTAAAGTTTGTAAAAGATGTGTGTTGGTTACATGAAAATACTATAACATTTTACATAAGGAGCTTGTACATCCACAGCTTTTAGTATCCGTGGCTGGGATGGCGGGGTGGGGGAGGTCCTAGAAGAAATCTGCCTTGGATACTGAGAGAAAACCATAACCCAAAGTTCAAGAGATCAAATAACCATTTACTCCTGCATAGTAACTATATGAAGAAAGGGAGAAAGGAGAATAAAGTCCTGTGATAAACACAGAGAACACTACAAGATGTCAGCAGATTTAACTTAAGAACCGCACACAGTTGTATACATTTCGAGAACCACACAAAGACAAACCATGAGCAGGCAGCTGGGGTCGCCAAGCATTCCCCCAGGTTGGTTTCCAGAAAAATAAGTGTTTTGTGGTTTTTTTTTTTTTTTTTCTTTGAGACAGGGTCTCACTGCTCTGTTGCCTAGGCTGGAGTGCAGTGGAGTGATCATGGATCACTGCAGCCTTCACTTCCTGGGCCCTCGCAATCCTCCCACTTCAGCATCCCAAGACACTGGAACCACAGGCATGGATCACCACACCCGGCTAATTTTTTTACTTCTCTAGAGACAGGTCTCACCATGTTGCCCAGGCAGGTCTTGAATTTCCGTGCTCAGCCAATCCTCCTACCTTAGCCTCACAAAGTGTTTGGATTACAGGTGTGAACCACAGCACCTGGCCCAATAACTGTACATCTGACCCTTTGGGCAAGGTGTGACATTCAGCTCTGCCTATGTGTATATATAACTGAATCTTCAAATGAAACTTTGGCTTTTACAGTCTTAGAAAACAAATGACAAATTGCACACGAAGACGTCCAACAGTTCTCAAGTAACATTTACCACACAGAATTGCCTGTGCCTGCCTGTCTTAAAGCCCACCCACAATTTCATTTTCAATTAACAGCTCCTCGAAAGGCAGTAATGAAAGCAGTTGCTAAAGAGCATTCAGATGTCACCGAAAGACTGCAAACCCAAACTGTAAATAGCACATTGTGAGTCGCCTGTCACCACCATCAACTCCCACGGGAATCACGCAGCATGTGGCTATCACAACCATCTGCTCAGCTCCCCACCACCACCACTGCAAACCACACAGCCACCCATCTCCTCCCACTTCCCACTCATTACCTGTCATGTACAGACTTGTGTGGAGATGGGACTGCTGTGAACAGATTAGAACGCAGAACGCATAGAGGCTTATTTCATTTTCTGTAGCTGAGATCTGGCCACACGCAGATAACTTTACATCATCACAAGAGGGAAAAATGTAAAATTTAATAAGCACAAAAATGCAGTTTTAAATAAAGAAAGGGAGCTCTGTCCTACCCTCATCAACTACCAAAAGTGTACTGGCTAGACCTTATTAAAGGAAAGATGTGTTCCCTCCCTCTTCAATCACTGACATTGTAGGAATTTAAGGGAGCCAGAGTTGAGAATCACTCTTATCGCTTTATTTTTCTTAACTCCTCTAACTATATATGGGATTTAAATGGCCCTTAATAAAGTTCTGTATGCACACATACACAAATAAAATTTTCTTACTTTGGGAAACATAAAAGGTCACAGTTTTATGGAACAATTCCTATAGGCATCAGGATCACCCCAGCTAAATTACCGTCCATTCTTTTCATTGCAGTTCCTTTTCCCATTTGGCTTATTTTCTCTCTGCAGGTTTTATTTTATGAGGTGGTAGCTAATGCACTTTTGGTTAATTTCAGGTGTCAACTTGACTAGATTAAAGAATACCTAGAGAACTGGTAAAGCATTACCTTTGGGTGTGTCTCTTAGGGTGTTTCCAGAGGAGACTGGCATGTGAGTCTGAGTGAAATAAGTGGGGGAGGATCTGCCCTCCATGTGGGCAGGAACCATGCAATCAGCTGGGGATCCAGATAAAACAAAAACAGAGGAAAGGCCAAACGGTCTCTCTCTCTCCTGGAGCTGGGATATATTTTCCTGCCCTTGGTCATCAAAACTCTAGGCTCTCTAGGCTTTGGACTCAAGGACTACCTCAGTTTCAAGCCTTCAGAATTGGTCTGGGCCATACTGGGAATCCCAGGGTCTCCAGCCTGCGGAGGTCCTGTTATGGGACTTCTCAGCATCCATAATTATGTGAACAAATTCACCTAATAAATCCCCTTATCCATCTATTGGCACTGGCTCTCCAGAGAAGCCTACTACTTGTGCTATGCGCTTTTTATAGTCAATTTTTACTAAGTTTTCATTTAAAATTACAAATGTCATTTAGGATAAAATTATTACTAACCACAGCATTCCAAAAATGTATCTCACTAAAGTTAAGTGGTGTTTATGCTCACTATTCCCAACATTCAGGGCTCACAGTAACTAAGTATAGAGTCAGAAGACACAAAATGAAAAACTCCAAAATGCAAAAAATAAACCTGTTTCCAAATGCTCAAGATACAACAAAAACAAAAGCAAAACACCTTTCATATAACTCATTATTATATTAATGCCAGGATTACCAATCCCAGTTATAAACCAATACTTCCAATATAATACACAAATAATTCCTGAACAGAGACAAGCCTAGATTGAGGTTCCTCAATAACCTTATGTTAAAATTAATAGCATCTTATTCTTATTCAAGTCAATCAAGATTCCAAGAGAGATCATAAACCATTCTTTTATTCCCCTCATCTTTCCTTATGATTTTTCTTATTGCTCTACTTTAGGCAAGGGGGAAAAAGTAGTATGCAACTTAAGCTCATAAAAAGGAAAAAATATAAAGAATTTTATCTGATACCTTAACTTGTAATCTTCACATAACTATACAATTTTCTGAAAGCAAATAAAATCCCAACTAACAGGTTAAACTTGAAATTTTGAAGTATGAGGTAAAAATTGTTTAACTGACATTTCTTAATACTAGTTCAGTCCGGGCGCGGTGGTTCACACCTATAATCCCAGCACTTTGGGAGGCCGAGGTGGGTAGATCACGAGGTCAAGAGATTGAGACCATCCTGGTCCACATGGTGAAACCCCGTCTCTACTAAAAATACAGAAATTAGCTGGGCGTGGTGGTGCACGCCTGTAGTCCCAGCTACTCAGGAGGCTGAGGCAGAAGAATTGCTTGAACCCAGGAGGTGGAGGTTGCAGTGAGCCAAGATTGCACCATTGTACTCCAGCCTGGGTAATAAAAGCGAAACTCCATCTCAAAAAAAAATACTAGTTCAAAGTACCATCATACATCTAACCATTATAACAAAAGTATGTATAAAAGAGCACAAAGCAAAGTTCATGTATTTTCATTATGAAAGTAAAATCCCAAATTACATTAGTGTCTCAAATGCTCTGATTTCCAGAAACCTGTAGGCTCTAGAGTTAAGCTGGATAAATACCTGTGTGATTTCTGGCCTAGATTTCCATGCAAAACTAATTAGTAGGTCTTCAGAAATGAGACTTGAACTGGATCTGTTTAATCAAAATTTTCCATTATAAATCCTCCTTTGCAAGTTAATTTCTACTAGTAACAAATTTGACAGAAAGCTCCTCAGACATTAAGAGTAAGTCTAAGTCGTGCTGAAATCAGGGACCAGCCTCTGGTGGCAACCACTCTCAATAGTAAAGCGTATGGGCTGGGATAGACTGCTCCATCAGGACAGATGGAAACATCAGGTGGCTCAGTCCCCTGGGCCACAATCACTAAACCACCACAATCATTTACTCTAAGGAAGGCCAACGTGCAAGGTCAATACATGAAGCAGATGCAACCACCATGCAGAGTTCTAGTAATCACTCTAATTTTAAATATCTGGCACTGGGATGGACCTCCCTTCTCCCTAGAAAGCAGTAGACACTTTTGGTGTCCACAGTTTACAATGTCAAATATAAATCTCCTACTATACTAGATTTTCCAAGAGAGAAGAGCAAATTTTTATTCCTGACAAGAAATACCTACCCAGATTAACCTGTATAAAGATTTTTAAACCATATAAGTCATTCCCACATAAGCCATCATTCCTAGCAAGGTTAAAGTCTACCAGTAGGCTCCTGAAATATTCACAAATTCCTCCCGTTTCCTCTAAAATGATGTTCTCCTGTGACTAAAGCAATCTCAACAGGTGGTCTCTTTCTCCAGGAAATTCTGCCCTAAGATGATGACATTTTGGTACCTAAAATTCAGTTAAGGAGGGAGACCACATGATTTACTTTGATGATTCATCTTGGTGTCTGTTAGAACAGTTCATATAACCTAAAAATGCCTTTTAGCTCACTTAAGCCTATTTCCTCTGGCTCAGTTCATACTACAGAGAAAGGATAGACTAATGGACTAAATGGAGATTCAGAAATCCAGTCAGAGCCAAATCTGAGAGTTCTCTGAATGCTCATCAACTTTTCATCATTGCTACTCTATTTTTAAAGCCCTTTTGCTCTCTCTGTGTGTTTTAAACTACAAAGTCCTAAATTTTTAAAGCATTCCCTATGGTCTAGAAGTTAGATATACTGAAAGAAAACTAAACTCAATGCCCTAAGAAGGGCTAAGTTTTCCCAAAGTGCTTCTCAGGAAGTTATAATTTGGCTTATAGGTTTAACAACATGTGACTTCCTTGTGCTCCTCAGTGGTTTCATTGAGACTTAGTCTCCCAGTTAGAGAATAAAGCTCCTTAAGGAGAGGACCTATGCAAGCTCTTTTGCTTTTCCCACCCCTAAATTTCCATTGAGAAAGAAAAAATGTGCCACATCCTTATAAATAAATGATAAAACTGTATATCATGTCTAAGTGCTTACATCATGAACAAATCATTTACAGAGGTCAGAAAAACGTGCTATTTTGTATAAAGGGTAACTAATTATTTTCTTCATTATCATTTTAACCCTTTGAGAAGAAGAGTATTCAAATTTGTCACATCTAAAAGTGCAACTGTTTTGCAAGACAGGTGCCACCTCAGCATCTTTTAAGTCAGAATGTATTTATACTTAAAAACATAATCCAACAAATAAGTGTCAGTTTAAAAGCTTTCTTTCGGCAGTATGGAAAAATATCACAAGAATTTGAGTTTTATAACCAGGCAAAGAAGGAATAAGCAGTTTGGTTTTGGAGCGATACATCTTTCCTATACAAGTATTATAATTACACTCTCAGAGTAAAAAGATTAGTTGCCTTCAATGGATTCTCAGAAAAAAACAAACAAACAAAAAAAAAAAACAAAAAACAAAAAAAGAACTATTACTTCCTCTCTACTAAAGAGTAACATCTTCCCATAATTACAGGAAAGCTGTGCATTAAGTTGTCTGCTCAGGAAGTACCATTTCCTAATAAGATGCAAACTTAATTCAGTCTCACCAAGCCAGAAATAAAGACTAAAGTTCTCACCTCTTCCCTATTTCATCTGTAGTTCTCAATAAGAAGCACTAAATGACAATCCATTAATCTAGAAATGCTCCTCAAAGCTCACTTTCATCTCAAGGTCCCCTCCCAGCTGAGATGGTCGATTCAGTTTCCTTACCTGATAAGAGGCAAAGGCAGAGATAAAGTAATTGTGATAGTTACAGGCATCTAGGATGATAGGAAAGCAATCTCAACTATTCTTCAGACAAGGTTTTTGAACATCTCCTGTGGTCATTAAACACTCATGTGTCACCTTTTACCAATGATCACATAACAGAAGGTACTTGTCGGGGCTGATACACAATGGACCACACCACTCCCCCTATGACAAATCCATCTAACCCCTCTCCTTTAAATGTCTTCATATCACATGAAAACAAAATTTTTAAGGAAAAAAAAAACATTAAAAATAAATAAATGTCTTCACAGAGCCTGTAAGTTACACACTGACTCCAAAACAGCATTCCCTTCAGACCTACAGACTCTGTTACAGACCTATGCAACACTGTATTTGTGTTATTCATAAATTTAAAGAACTATGGAAACCAGAGGGAGGAGCCTAAGAAACATTCAGGTCCAAATCCTTCATTTTCCAGATAAGCAGTTAACAGACAGTGACTTGTTTGGGATTTCATAACAGCACAAGTGATTCTAAGAATATTAAAAATGAAAATTTTATGGCCTTATTTCCATTATCATCTTCTACATACCTTTTTTCTTTTTCTTTTGAGACAGTCTTGCTCTGTCGCCAGGTTGGAGTGCAGTGGTGTGAGCTTAGCTCACTGCAACCTCCGCCTCCAGAGTTCAAGCAATGCTCCTGCATCAGCCTCCCAAGTAGCTGGGACTACAGGTGTGCGCGCCACCACACCCAAGTAATTTTTGTATTTGTTAGTAGAGACGGGGTTTCACTGTGTTGGTCAGGATGTTCTCAATCTCTTGACCTCATGATCTGCCCACCTGCTTCTCAAAGTGCTGGAATTACAGGTGTGAGCCACCACGCCCCACCACTGCATTCCTTCTTAATAGAAATATAACATTTGATTGGATAGTATATTTTGGCATCAACGCTTAAGATAAAATACTCCTTGTTTTTGGAAGTTTTACATTGGGCCAAAGATACAATTCATGCTTTCCTTCTCCATGACTCATTAAAAGTCAAAATACTTGCTTTTCAAATATGTTAACTAAAACAAAGATAGTTTTGATTTCAAATACCATTAGTACCAGAAAGTTGGCCATGAAATCCAAAAGCTACTCAAATTTATGATGCATAAGCCCTAGCCTTCTTTTTCAATCATAAAACTCTGTCACCAGAGGACCTTGAAAGTCTTAAAGAGCAGAAAGAATTAGAAAGAATAATTTCAAGGACACATAATAGAAAAGTCAGATCATGTCTAGAAGAAAGAGGTTCAAGGATGAGGATCCACAGCTTGGTGTTAACTCAGTAAGAAGCCTTCCTTCTTACCCTGGTGGGAGGGAAGGCATAAGGTAGTGGGTGTGGTTACATTGCAATCTCTCCACACTTGAGATTAATTACTTTTCTCAGGTATCTCACACAGAGGAGCATGAGTTAGGAGTCACAAATACCACAGGAACATCACCTTTCATAGAACCTAGCCTTTCCTCCCTGTCCCCAGCTCCCTATCAAGAAAAAAGTAAATGAAACTTCATGCAAATATGGAAAACAGAGCAAGCCATGGAACCAGAGAGATGTGGGTCTAAACCTTGGCTCTTTCCCTCATTTCCAAGGCCTCAGACAGGTCACTTTATCTCTTTGAGCCCTAGTTGTTAAGTAACCATGATATTACCTACTAGGTAGTGTTGTTGTACAAATTACAGGTTATACTATAAAAATGCCCTCACTGAATGTAGCATGGAATGCATTAGGTAAACATTAATAATTACTATTATAACTCCAGTCTGGCATTTCAGGACACAAGTGTAGCTTTAGAAACACTGAGCTGGTTGTCAGATTTGGGGCATTACCTTGGAAGCCTTCTGGGTCCATCTGAAACCCATCACCCCAGATGTTTTATCAGGGTTATATTCTTCACTACGTATGAGGCAGAATCCTGACACCAAACTGTCCACTGCATCTGACTGAGACTTTCAATCTTTCCAATCTTTTAACTTAACACCATCACCCAAATACACTCTTGATTGTTTTTAAGAGTGACTTCCAGCCAGGCTGACTGTGTTCAAATAGGAAGTTTCCTAAAACTGCAAATTTCATCAGGTCCTAAAGAGTGACCAGAAATTTGGGTTTAGTGGCACTCACTGTATGATTCTAAAGATCTGTGAGGTTTGGGAACCACTGTCTTATTTGATCCCAGATCTCCCTGTCTCTGCAGAGAAACATCTGCAAACCAAAAATTACCTGTTCCACTTCTAATTAGCAGCACCTGCTCTGTAAATCACACTACCTTACACTCTGCTTTCTTCGGTGATAGTCAGTCCTACCCAATGGTCCTGCCAAAAATAAATAAAACACACCCAGGACACAGGCACTAAAGCCTCTGGATTTGTGCAGAAAAATTGCTATAAACAACTTCGTATCTCATTATTAATCCATCTCCTGTGGGGATTTCCACAGGCAGAAAGGTTCCCCAAGTGCCAAGAGCTATACTTTCTTGTGGATCATTGAAACCTAATTATTAACAGGCCAGTAAGCCTCACTATCAGACGTTTATACAACCAACAGATCACAAAGAGTCTTGAATCATACCTATAGAGAACAACTAAGACACCAAAAGGCAGATTCATTTCTTTGCCATTGCTCTCCCAGATGCCACAATATCTGAGCTTCCCTGGAAAATATAAATCTTATGCAAGGCACTTCTCACACTCCGGCAATCATTTTAGCACCTCAGAAGCATGAGATGCACAATGTATGTGACAAAATCCACCTGTTCCATTTGTCCTAATTGCAAAGATCTCTCGCCTACAAGCCAGTCCATCTTGACAACTATTAAGACCAGTCTGCCCTCAATACCAGTAACACCAGCATCAAGCTTTGTTAAACAGAACACATCTGACTGAAAGGGCACCATGCTGAAGTTTCGAATCCTCATAAAAAGCACTGAGATTGGGTTTTAGATTCTTTTAAAAGTACACACACAGCTTTGTGTGACAACCACTTCAGCATCCCATCAAGGACATCTTCTCCACCTGTTACGAAGAACCACAGAGGAGGAAGCACCTAAGGAATAGATTTTGCAACCACAGGAAAGAGCGAACCCAAGCTTCCTCACCTGTCTGAGTGCTTTCGGCATTTTCTTTCTCTTCCCGAGGTGTTGGCAGAGATTGCGGTCATTTTCTCGATCTGAGCTGTAGTGGTGTGGGTGGCTGAGTCTGCTCTTCTTTGAATGAAAGGACAAGCCATTGGTAAGTGCTTCTCGTTTCTTCTTGGTCAGGGGCGTCTGGCGTTTCTCCACACGTTCCTGAGGCTTAAGTGCTACATCTTTCTGTAGAAAAGAAGACAGGGAAAGGGAAGTGGTGGTTACAAAGGTATCTAGGGTCACGCCCCAAATATAGGCTAAATATTAAAGAGTGTTACTGCAAAGTGGGAGGGGGATAGGAAAGTGGGATATGAGAAGACCTAAAACTAAGAAACATGGCTCTCAATTTTCCTGAATCCTTAATGCCATCACAAATATATATATATATATATATATATATATATATATATATATATATTCATATGATTAAAATGTTTCCTCAATGCATTATATTTTTACCACATGTTCCTCTAAGCATCCTTTATTTCCATTTTCTTTTCAAAATGTAACAACAATATTATCACCAAGATCAACAGCAAGTTTTTATTTATTCTTGTGTGTGGCTGGGGATGCAGAGGTGGGTAGGAAATGAGAAATCAATGTCCTTGACTGGGGAACTGCATCTGTAGAAACTACAGGTGAGCATTTCAGGCCACATGACCTGATAGAGAGTTCTGTGCCTACAGGAAGCTCAGTACACACCAAGGCTGCAAAAGACCTTGGCTTTTAGTGTCCAGGCACTGACATTATTCACTAGGAGACGTGGAGTAAGTCGCTGCAACTCTGAGACCATGTGCAAAATGGGCTCTCAGAACATCAAACAAACCACATACACGCAAATGTCCTCTGATATGTGAGAAATGATGCCCACACTAAGCAATAAAATGAAAATGTTTTGGCACTCCATTATTTAAAAACTAGGAGATCTAATCCTCTTAACAGAGACGGTCCTCCTTCATGAAGCCTCACTACAGTTCCTCAGTTTCTGCAGTTCTAAATGCACTTTTTAAAAAATTTTTAATTTCTAGGGTACATAGTAGGCCTATACAGTTATGGCTTACATGAGATGTTTTGATACAAGCAAGCAATGCGTAATAATCATATCAGGGTAAATGGGGTATCCATTACCTCAAACATGTATCCTTTGTATTGCAAACAATCCAATTATATTCTTTCAGTTATTTTTAAATGAACAATTAAATTATTTTTTACTATCTAAATGTACATTTAAAAATAAAACCAAAATAAAAATTTCCTTTTACTCACTTTTCCTCAAAATACCGCTCTCTTTCCTCCCTTCCACATCCACTTTTCTCAAGGTAACTGCTTCCCAGTATCCCAGCACTCCCAACTTTACATGCATGGTGCTCCCTGACGTCTCTCCCTAAATCAGCCAGGCCTATTAGTTTGAGGTTTTGGGGCTTTTATGATCTGAATGTTTCTGTCTTCCCAAATTATAATTATATATGTTTTTGAGACAGAGTTTCACTCTCGTTGCGCAGGCTGGAGTACAATGGCATGACCTCAGCTCACTACAACCTCTGCCTCCTGGGTTCAAGCAATTCTCCTCCATCAGCCTCCTGAGTAGCTGGCCTTTGCATAAGCTGTTTTCTCTGTTCAGCCTTTCAGAACTAGGTCAAATATATATAGACACCCACCACCACACCCAGCTAATTTTTTTTGTATTTTTAGTAGAGGTAGGCTTTCACCATGTTGGTTAGGCTGGTCTCGATCTCCTGACCTCAGATGATCCACTGCCTTGGCCTCCCAAAGTGCTGGGATTACAGGCATGAGCCACCACACCCAGCTTTCCCCAAAATTTGTATGTTGAAATCCTTCCTAATCCCCATTTAGGAGATGGGGGCCTTTGGGAGTTGATTGGATCATGAGCGTTTTAAAGGGGGTTAGTGCCCTTATAAAGGGGCCAAGGGAGTGTGTTTGTCCCTCCAACATGTGAGAACAGGCACCATCCATAAGGAACAAGCTCTCACCAGACACAGAATCTGTTGGTGCCTTAACCTTAGACTTCCCAGCCTCCAGAACTGTGAGAAATAAATGCTTTTGTTCATAAGCTACCCAGTTCATTACATTTTGCTACAGCAGCCTGGACAAACTAAGGCAGGCCTTTAAACTGATTTGCCTTGGCCTCAAAAGACCTCCCTTACACACTCTTCCCTTTTCTAGTTCAACAACTCTTAGCAGTGTTGCCCATTCAGGGAGACCCTTCTTATAATGCAAAGCACTCTGTTCTCAGGCCTTCACTCATCCAACAAATATGTTTCCTTTGCCCAGTATATGCCAAGTAAAAACGGCACTGACCTATATTTAGGACAGTGGGAGGAAACGTCACCACCCTCATAGAGCCTAGAATTTACAGGACAAATACTAATCAAATCACAAAAACATATTATTGCAAACTGAGCTAACAGTGCTATAGGATAGGCTGAGGGTGCTAACACTAAGGGAAATGATCTAGTCCCAAGTAGAGGGTTAGAACTGAGAAAATGACTGCCATATGACCTAGATCTGAAACGCTGAACGGAGAGAACAGCTTGTGCAAAGGCCTTGAGGCAGCTGGGTACATAATCTCTTGAAAGAATGTGAAAGAGGGCAGGGACTAAGTAGTTCATGTCAGTAACTCCAGTGCTTCACATAAGTGCTTCACATAAGCCAGGTGAATAGTAGGTGGTCAATATATTGGTAAATAAATACATAAATCAAGGAGTCAACTAGTTAAAACATCCAAACCTATAAAGCACAATACTGATCTTTAAATAGCCTAAGCTGTCTGTAATATACAGTGCAGTAAGCTAGAAAAGGTGATAGATGAAGGAAACCAAGGAATCTAACACACAGTGCTGCTATACACAAAGGATCACAGAAAACAGCAAGAAATCCCAGAAAAGGGGAAAGGCCTTATCCTTAGAGCAAGAAGATATCAAAGATAACACTCTTCAAGGCAAGTAAGTGGCTTCTGGTCTAGCTTCTGGCTGCTACCACTACAGATGATTAACCCTCTACCATCAGAAAGGTAGCTCTCCTGAGGCAATGAGAATGTGGTGAAAAGTGTTTTAGGGGACAAGTAGGGATCAAAGCAAGCACACATGACCACTAATTTCACACCCTAGACCTTGCATGCTATGCCTAACACATAGTAAATGTTCAATGAATGGCTGCTGAATTGAATTCCTGTGTCCAGTGTCCCCAACCTCAGTTAGCTATGCCAAGCATCAGCTAAAAATGTTCTCAGCTCAAAAATGTTCTCTGTTTAGTCTCACATTTAACCAAAATAGCTGCCATAAAAAGACACTCAGGAATAATGGCAACACTAGCAGAAGGAGCCAGGTGAATTCCATCATGAGCTGCTTCTATATAATGTGAGTAAATTGTACCACTTTTAAGTGTAATATAAAAACTCCCCACAGGGTAAAAAACTCCTTTGTCACACAACCCACCTACTGCCCTGCATCATATGCATGTAGAGTATCAGATTAATAAACAAATGATACATAATAATGTATACACTATGCTTTTAAAAAAAATCATGGCTTTATCTTTGGAGACCAAATCCTTCATACTGAAGGTGCTTCCAAAGTATATTGAAAATTATGTGCAATTCCATACAAATGTGAATTAATATTTATGAGAGTATGTTATAATTTTTTCCAAATCCATTTTATTTTCATGTAGCATATTAATCAAGGAATTCTCACTGCACTGCAGAATAGCTACACAGAGCAAATGGACCCCATGCCGTGACATTAGCTTGTAAGAGATCTGCTGAAGTATTAGCAGCAGTAGTACAATCATCTTAGCTCCAATTAATATTGAGATTTTCCATTCTGTGGGAGGGAAGAAGAGAGAGAGAATCAAAGTATGTCTAGAGATGGTGGCTTAAGAGGTAAGAGGAAATGATGAGTCTATAAAAATTTATTATTATGTAAGAGGTTTATATTTTCAATGACTAGAGATTATCTTTATTTTTTTCAAAGACAGATCTTTATTTGTAAATTACTATACAGACATTTTGGTACAAATCCTGAATAAACCAGACCACTGTTTGTTCATTCCCTTTATAAATATGTACTGACTGCTTACTATGTATAAAATAAAATAATCATTTGATTTTTTTTCATTGACTGCCTTGGGGAAAAATGAAAATGATTATCCATTATAAGCATTAAGAATCAAAAATAAAGATTAATCATAAACTAATCATCTTATCAACATTCACAAGAGTGGTGTACATGGCTACATGCATGTGTAAGTGTGTGTATATATATATATCTACCCATCAATACTTTCCTTTACCACCAACCAACCAGTAGCACTAATTTAAGAATTTCCTCAAAGAAACCTGGGCAATCTCTAGTATTGCTATAATATGGGGAGGAAAATTATCTGGTATATAAAATAACTTTTGGGGATCAATGAATGTCAATTTTCAAAGGTCTGCTGATTCATTCATCTACCAGGATCTAGGCTAGTGGGTCACAAGAGAAACTGTCCATCAGTACTACCTGCAGAATTTTTTGAAAATAAGACGACTGTACCCCATATTCTGCAAAGAAAGCATTAGCAAATGAATGGAGAAGAGTGGCTGAATATGCCACCCCGAAACATGCTACTTAGGCCTAAGGATTATTTTAAGCTAAAGGCACTTGAAAAACAACATATACAAAAGCAACAGAAGAAAAGAAACATCCTGACAAGAAAGACCTGACATGAGAGAAAACTCCCATGTGAAAGATGATCTCCCTATAGTAGGAAAGAAGAAATTTTCCCATTTCCAGAGATGGGGTGTCCAGACAGAAAAATCTGTACCAACAGATCATATCAAATTAACTCTTATCTTTCTTTAGCCTTACCACTTATTTTAGTTACATTTCCACAACTGCCACTCTGTTCAACCTACTAAATAAGCATTTAAGATTTGCCACTTCTTTGGATCTTCAATTTCCTATGGGGGCTCCCGTATGCATGTAAAAATCCATATGCTTTTCTTCTGTTTAACTACTTACATCAATTTAATACTCAGGCTCAGTCAGAGACCCTAACAGGGTAAAGATAAAAAACTGCCTCCCCTACACAAGCACTAGGAGAGAAAGGCAGGAGGGCAGAAGGATAAGAAAGAAATCTGGAAAAAAATGCTTTAAGGCATTCATTTGACAATCACAGAAGAAGCAGGAAAGAAAGCAGAAAAGCCAGGAAGCCACCAACAGGAGGCTGGCCGAGAGGCAAAAAGATTTAGACATATTGGCTGGAAATAGAGGGGGTAAGTGTACAAGCCATGCACACAGCAGATGTGAATAGGTTTTGAGAATAGTTGAAATTATGTGATTTTTAGGTCAGTGGCAATGGAGGGCAGGGTCACAGCAGCACATAAGTAGAGAGGCTCAGAGACTGACAAAGGCAATTTCCGTCAACACCCAGCCTTCTTCAAAATAGCCGATCTTGCTCTTGACTTTCCCTTCTCCCAAATTACAATCTTCCACCAAAGGCCTCCTCGCCACTCTTGAATTTCAAAATGAGATGGTTCAGTGTTGTGCAAACTAAGGGAGAGTAACAAATTGCAGATGAAACACTATGTAGGCTGCAGGGCTCCATTTGCTGATTACAGATGAAGCCAGAGACAATAGAAAATGAGGCACAATTTTTCTGCCTTTCATGAAGTGGGTTATAGAAAGTCTGCATCTGATTTTTCCAAGCAAACTAACCTGAGGGTAGTCCATCACTTACAAAGCATTTGTGGTATATGTGTCTGCATGTGCCCGTATGTGTGTATATGTGTGAGAGGGGCTTGCAATTTAAACAGAACCTCTTTTGTTAGTTATCTGATCTTAGGACCTTAAAGAAAATAACAAAGAAGTCAGAAAAAAAAGAAAAAAGTGCTTTGCCTGTCCCCATCAAATGACATAATGAGTGTGTGCTGTCATTTCGATCTGTCAGGTCGAAATGGTTTATTGTATACCATTTGTACTTGTTTTTGAATGGTTTTACAAACACTGATTCTACCAATAATGAGTCTCCAGTGATAAGAAATGAAAAATTAGAAAACTACAAACTCTACATAGATATGTTCACACCAGTCTCCTACTTTGGGCTTTTAAGCAAATGGACTTTATGAACAGATTTTCAGAGCCAAAACTTTTAGAAAGTAGAGAAGACTACTATGTGTAGGAATTTACAAAGCACCCAGGATGGCATTCAAACATTAATCCCTAAGGTTCACATTTTCTAAAAACAAATATCAAAATACCTACTATGTGCATACATGTTGCCATCTGTTGGAAATATCTGAGAAAGAATTCCTAAACTCAGGCTGCTTATCCAGGTAAACAGGCAAATCAATGAACTATTATAGTAAAGTAGGTTAGAGGAGGAGCAAATCAGGTGCTCTGTACTGCCATCTTTCACACCATATTAAAACTGCATCTCTGTATTGGCATAAAGATAGAAAAACAAATCAAAGGAACAGAATAGTCCAGAAAGAGACCCACACATAAATCAACAACTGATTTTCAGATAAAAGCTATTCAACAGAGAAATAAGTCTTTTTAAAAAATGGTGATAAAATAGCTACTCATGTGCAAAATTAATTTTCATCCATAATTGAATATAAACAGAAAAAAAACTAACACAAACTTTATTATAAACCTAAATGTAAAATCTAAAACCATAAAACTTCTAAGAGAAAACTCACGTAATCTTGGGTTAGGCCAAGATTTCTTAGGTATGATACCAAAGGCATAATCCATAAAAGAATAAATTGATAAATTATACTTCGCCAATAATTAAAATTTTGCTCTTCAAAAGGCACTGTTGAGAAAACCAAGTGACCATTATGTGAGTTACCAAGAGAATAAAAAAATACATAAATAGACAATCCACAGAATGAAAAAATACTTTAAAAGTGTACATCTGATAAGTTTTGTATACAGAAAATATTAATATAATAAATTATCAGGTCAGGTGCAGTGGCTCACACCTGTAATCCCAGCACTTTGGGAGGTCGAGGCAGGTAGATCGGGTAGACTGCCTGAGGTTAGGAGTTCAAGACCAGACTGGCCGACATGGCAAAACCCTATCTCTTATATTAAAATACAAAAAATTAGCCAGGCGTGGTGGTATGTGCCTGTAGTCCCAGCTACTCGGGAGGCTGAGCAGGAGAATCGCTTGAACCCAGGAGGTGGAGGTTGCAATAAGCTGAGATTGCGCCACTGCACACCAGCCTGGGCGACAGACTGAGACTCCATCTAAAAAAAAAAAAAAAAAAAAAAAAAAAAATTCCCAAAACTTCAAAAGGAAACAACCCAATTTTTTAAATAGACAAAATATTCAAACAAATACTTTGCTAAAGAAGATATCTGTCTGGGAAGTGAATGAATCCATAAAAAGATTCTTAACATCAGTAGTCATTAGGGAAACAGAACTTAAAGCCACAATGAGATACCACTACATACACATAACATGGCTGAAATAAAAAAGAATGACCCTACCAAGAGTGGGCAAGGATGCAGAGGACACTCATACATATACTACTGGTAAGAATATGAAATAGTACAACCACTTTGGAAGGCAGTTTGGTGGTTTCTTTAAAAGTTCTGAGTACACCAACCATATGATCTAGCCATTCTACTCCTAGGTATTTGCCCAAGAGATATTAAAGTGCATGTCTACATAAAGAGCTACACATGAATGCTCCTAGCAGATGTGCAATGCTTCTAAAACTGCAAACAACCCAAATGTACATCAATAGGTGAATGGATAAACAAACTGTGGTTGTAACCATTCAATGGACTACTACTCAGCAATAAAAAGAGATAACCTCCTGGTACAGGTGACATGAATACAGCTCAAAATAAGTATGCCAAGTGAAAGAAATCAGACAGAAAAGATTATATTCTGTATGATTCCATTTATATAAAATCCTAGGAAACATGAACTAATTGATTGCATTAGCAAACAGGCTAATGGGTTCCTGGGAGAAATAGGAAGAAGGGATTATAAATGGACATAAGGAAACTTTTAAGGCGATGAACATGTTCACTGTCTTGAGTGCAGCAATACCTTCATGGGTATATACACATGTCAAAACTCATCAAATTGTACATTGTTTGTATAGTTTACTGGAATGTAAATTATACCTCAACAAAGCTGGTTTTTAAAAAACAGAAGCCCTTGCCATCATGTACAACTGGCATAAAAATCATTCCTAATAACTAGATTACATTCAGAGTCCATTAAAAAAAAAAACTCATATTTTTGCATCCTAAAACCAAGGGATGACCACAGTCTGGGGGGACTGGCTTTAGGCCATAATGTAGCCATGAAATTTCCACTGTAGACAACTCAGTTGTAAACATGGATGTCTTAGACTGAGGAGCAGTGCTTGGCCTTCATATCACTTTCAATGACAAGATATTGTTTCTTTTTTTTTTCTTCACTTTTAACCACCAGTTCCCAGTTATTATTCAGAGGCTAACCTTTTGTAAAGTTTTCTTATCTTTCTATCTGGTAGCCTGATTACTGTTTGGCCACATCCCCTCCTCTCATGAGCACGTTAGCCAATAAGCAAAGAAAGAAAACATAAATAAATGTTACTGTTCCTAAAGGCAAAAGAATTGAAGCAGTTTATTAAAACATACTTAATGTACATAATGATATACATATGGAATCTAAATAAAGATAAGAGGGACAAGGTTTAAAAAAAGAGATCAAGGCCAGGTGTGGTGTCTAATGCCTGTAATCTCAGCACTTTGGGAGGCCAAGGTGGGTGGATCACGAGGTCAGGAGTTCAAGACCAGCCTGGCCAACATTATGAAACCCTCCCTGTCTCTACTAAAAATACAAAAATTAGCTGGGAATGGTGGTGGGTTCCTGTAATCCCAGTTACTCAGGAGGCTGAGGCAGGAGAATCGCTTGAACCCGAGAGGCAGAGGTTGCAGTGAGCTGAAATCCAGCCTTTGCACTCCAGCCTGGGCAATGGGGCAAGACTCTGTACCAAAAAAAAAAAAAAAAAAAAAAAAATCAGGTACAGATAAATTCAATATATAAAAGACACCTGTCAATGGTGCAGCACCACTGTCAAAGGTGAGAAGAGAACAAAAAAAAAAAAGAACACAAAGCCAGACACTGAGAAGCTCTCCTAAACTCAGCAATGGGCTGAGGTCACGACTACTAGTTTAAGTGAGATTTTTGCACACTCCGTGAATTGAAAACATCCCAGCAGTCTCCCATTCCCATAGATAATTGAGAGTTGGCTGCTGTTAGACCTTAACACACTCAAAGTGGTTGAGTCCCTGGCAACCAGATGCTATTGCTTAAAACAGTTTAGGCTCTCAGTCCTGAAGGATTCCTAAAATTGGATTACAGTCCCTCCAGATAATCTGAGAAATACAGCATGACGAAAAGGAAACCTTAAAAAAATATTAACTCCTCCATAACAACAACATTCTGAAATCTGAGCACAGCATGACTGAGGAAGAAAATCTTATCAGTGAGGGCTTAAGGGCAATAACGTACACAGAGGGCGAGCCCAAAAAGGCAAAAAGAACCACACAACAGAAGATAATATAATGGCAGCCAGAAGAGAAACTGAGCACCATATAATCCTCAGGCCTCTTCAAGGACAGAAGCCTGGTTTGCTAGCTGAAGAAAGGCAAGCAGAACACTCAAATTTCTATGGCTTCTTCTCCCACCCAAATCTAATCAACTAAAGCAACACATACACACGTTTGAGAGGCTGTATAATTCTAATAATACTTGCTTTAATTAACCATTATTCTTTTTATATGTAATATGTTCTTTTTTATAAAATCTGACCAGACATTTTTCCAAAGAAGACATACAAATAGCCAACAAGTACATGAAAATGTGCCGAACATCATTAGTCATCTCGGATATGCAAATCAAAACTGCAATGAGATGTCATCTTGCACCTGTTAGGACGGGTATTATCAAAAAGACAAGCGGTACTTGTCAGTGGGGGTGTGGAAAAATGGGAACCACTGCACACTGTTGCTGGCAATGTAAACTGAAACAACCATTATTCATTTTTTGACCAGGCATTATATGCAAAAGGTAGGAAAAGAATTAATGAACTTATTACTACATTGTTATCAAAATATTGGTAGCTGGGTCTTCCTGGTAATACTCAGAATGACCTCCATAAGGATGAAGGCTATGACTTCATCATGCCAGAATTCCTAGCAGAGAACAGAGTAGAGGGCACACACGACCTGTTTATAAAAGAATGAAAGTCCCAGCTACTTGGGAGGTTTTGGCTAGACAATTGCTTGAGCCCAGGAGTTCAAGAACCCTAAGCAACAAAGCAAGACCCCATCTCTAAAAACAAAAACAAAAAAAAAAGAACTTGTGAAATTAGGATGCCCTGAATGTCCTCTCATTCTGAACCTGTTCCGCCATGCTATGAACTGCACTACTCCATCTCTCTTCCCCCTCAGACTTCCATCCAAGACTTTTAAATACATTATCTAATTATTTCTGTTATAGTTTATTTGTCCCCTCCAAGCCTCATTGAAATATCCCCAATGGCTGCGTGCAGTGGCTCATGCCTGTAATCCTAATACTTTAGGAGGCCGAGGAGGGTAGATGGCCTGAGCTCAGGAGTTCAAGAACATCCTGGGCAACACGGTGAAACTCCGTTTCTACAAAAATACAAAAATTTAGTTGAGTGTGGCGGCATAGTCCCAGCTACTCCAGAGACTGAGGCAGGAGAATCGCCTGAACCTGGGAGGCAAAGATTGCAGTGAGCTGAGCCCGTGCCACTGCAGTCCAGCCTGGGTGACAGAATGAGACTCTGTCTCCAAAAAAAAATAAAAATAAAAAATCCACAATGTCGGAGATGGGGCCTAAGAGGAGCTATTTGGGTCATGGGATTAGATCCTTCATGTATAGATTAATGCCCTCCTTTATGTCTAACTCTAATAGAACTAAGAGAGGTTCTCATTCTTATTAGTTCCCACAAGAGCTGGTTGTTTAAAAGCTGGCTACCTCCCCCTCATCCTCTTGCTTCCTCTCTCATCATGTGATCTCTGCACATACTGGCTCCCCTTTGCCATACATCATGAGTGGAAGCAGCATAAGGACTCCACCAGAAGCCAAGAAGATGCCAGCGCCATTCTTCTTGTACAGTCTGCAGAATCATGAGTGAAATAAACCTCTTTTCCTGATAAATTACGAGCCTCTGGTATTCCTTTTTCTTGTTTTTATTTTTACTTGTTTGTAGAGACAAGGTCTTGCTGTGTTTCTCAGGTTCGTCTCTAACTCTGGCCTCAGGCGATATCCTCTCACCTTGGCCTCCCCAAGTGTTGGGATTACAGGTATGAGCCACTGCACCTAGCCTTAAGTATTCCTTTGAAGCAACACAAAAACTGACTAAGACATATTCCCACAACCACATCCTGAACAAACCATTACTATTCCCCTATATGCTAAAGAGGAGATGAACAGATGCCTAGAAATAACATGAATCACCTTACTAAGTCCAAGAGAAGCAATAAATAAATAAAGAGGCTGATGAAAAATATGTTAGTTCTAAACATCTTTTTTGTGGCTTGATATCAAGGCCAAATTATGATTCATCAGGTCTCAGTACCTCACACTAGTCACAGAAAAATCAAAAGTAGTTGATTCTATCATACAGTTATTCCAGACAACCCTGATCAGCCAGTGAAAACCTATTCAGATCTTCAAATTCATCCAAATTAGTAATAAATCACACATTTTTCTTTTCTTCCCTAAAAATGTTTCAATTTCTTCTCTTCCCCAGGTATTCACATAGTATTGTCTCCAGAAGTATTTAGCAACTACTTTACTATTGTAGTTACTACAAGTGATACCTGTTTTAAAAGATTACTTCTCTGTCCTGGAGGAGACCTGAAGAAGAGAAAAGTATTCTAAGCTTCCCTTTGGCAGCCTTCTCTGAGTTTCTACTAACATTTTTGTTTTGTTTTGTTTTGTTTTGTTTTTATGAGACAAAGTCTTGCTCTGTTGCCCAGGTTGGAGTGCAATGGCAAAATCTCAGCTCACTGCAACCTCCAACTCCTGAATTCAAGTAATTCTCTTGTCTCAGCCTCCCCTGCAGCTGGGATTACAGGCATATGCCACCATACCCCGGCTAATTTTTTATATTTTTTAGTAGAAACGGGGCTTCACCATGTTGGCCAGGCTGCTCTCAAACTCCTGACCTCAAGTGATCCACCTACCTCAGCCTCCCAAAGTGTTGACATTACAGGCATGAGCCACCACACCCAGCCCCAGGAAGACCACCAGTAAGTATTTCTAGCTCTGGTTTTCAAGAAATCAAATCTGGCTGTGCACGGTGGTTCACACCTGTAACCCTAATACTTTAGGAGTCCAAGGTCGGTGGATTGACTTAAGCTCAGGAATTCAAGACCGGCCTGGGCAACACAGTGAGATCCCGTCTCTAGAAAACATTTTTTAAATTAGCTGGGTGTGGTGGCGTGTGCCTTTAGTCCCACCTATTCAGGAGGCTGAGGCAGGAGGACTGACTGAGCCTGCAGTAAGCCATGATCACTCCCCTGCATTCTGGCCTCAGTGCCAGAATGAGAACCTGTCCCCCACACACAAAAAGAAGTCAAATCTGCATTAACAGACAGCAGAGAACATCTTGATATTTGACTTTGGTTAGGGTTGGTTGTGTTGTCCTAGAGGCAGGGGTGGTGGCTAGAAGTAAAAAACTACTTCCCAGAGTGGCCCAGTTAGGAAAACAAAATGACAGGAAAGGTAGGAAAGAGAGGAACATTCTGTCCACTCAGCAGACAAGAAACGATTTTATGAAAGGCAATTTAATGTTTAGGACTATTCCGTGGCAGAAAAAGCAACTTCTGGCAAAATTTGTGTTATGTGGCTCTGAATATAAATGCAGTTTTACACAGCATATCAGGAAGTATGTATATATATATGTGAGACAGTCCCTTTATGACTCAAGTTTTTCAAGTAGTTTTCTCATGTTTCTAAAGAACTATGAAATAATTCTGTAACTTTTTTTTTTAAATGGAGTCTCGATCTGTCACCCAGGCTGGAGTGCAGCGGCATGATCTCCGCTCACTGCAACCTCCACCTCCCAGGTTCAAGAGAGTGTCCTGCCTCAGCCTCCTGAGTAACTGGGACTACAGGTGCAAGCCACTGTGCCCGGCTAATATTTTGTATTTTTAGTAGAGATGGGGTTTCACCATGTTAGCCAGGATGGGTCTCAATTTCCTGACATTGTGATCTGCCCACCTTGGCCTTCCAAAGTGCTGGCATTGCTGACGTGAGCCACCACACCTGGCCAGTTCTGTAACTTTCTTCCAACTTTCCAGAAACTGTTGTCAACTTCGCATTGAATATGTGCAGGCATTCTTTCTTTTACAGAGCAGTGGCATAGAGAACAAACAAGAACAAGTGCGTATATGCCTGTTAGTACGCCACAAACAACTGCTACGTCGTTTCTCAACCCAATTTTGACTGGCTTCTCAAGGGCAGAGAACAATCTACCTCAATACCCATAAACGTACGGTCCTCCTCTTAGGTTCCTTCAACCTCTCTAATGTAATCATCCTGGGAGGCTATTTAGCACACAGAAAATGATCAACAGATGTAACATAGAATTCATCAATTCAGTTGAGGATTTGCCTCCTGAGCACATTTTCCAGCCTTTTAGATATCTCTGTGAGACTTCTCTTATGTAATACATACTCGTCAAGCTCTCTTGTCCTAACTGGGTTTTGATTTGAGAACTAATCATAATTTACTGAAAGGTCAGACCACTTCTGAATATAAAGCAAGGACTAATTTAACTTTTCATAACCACTAATAGCTGCGCAACAACTCAGCATTAAAAAAAGTTTATGGTATCTTTTAAAATAATCATCTCATTGAATTATCTAATAGCTCTCTAAGCAGGTACCATCACTTTTGTTTTATACATGAGGAAACTAAGTCTTGGTAAACAAGTGACTTTCCAAAGTCAGACAGTCAGTAACTGGCAACACATCCAGAGTCCCTTGGCTCTCATCCTTCCTCCATCGCCTAACATCACATCATTACAGATTTATTTCTAAGTGCCAAGATTATGGTCTTTTATTGGGTGGAAATTTTAAATTAAAATTTACTATTGTCTCATTATAAAAATCCTTCCATGCATCTTCACTTCCCCCTGCCCCTGAAGTGTAATTAGGGAAAGGCTATGCCTCCTAAGTCAATTATCTGAACTCCTTCTGAAAAAAAATCATACTGTCAATAAAAATTTGGACAGAAATGAAAGCTTTAGCTTTTCTGCAAAACTGACAACGTTCACCGTTTTATTGCAGAGGTGAAAAGTGGCAGGGCATGACATCTCTCCAACCTTAAAAAAAATAAGAAGTTGTAAATATACTCCAAACCCTGAATTCCACATGTTCTGCCTATGTGACTCAATAAATATTAATGAATAATGATGAAAGCTATAAATATTTGCAGGCACAAAAAGTAGAAATTCCTGTTCAGCACAAATTGCAAATAACCTAACACTATATCAGAAACATATATGGGTTTCATGGAAAGTTTTCCAAGTCTTAGAGCTTGTTCACACAGCTATGACTCTGTACTTGCCCTCCTTCTCTCTCAATCTTCACCCCCAGTCTTTTATTTCAGGATTTATCCAGACAGAATTTTCTTTCCCTTAGCACTGCATAGGTAAAAATAAAACAAAAACTACCATGCAGGTTTTCAAAGACACAGAAAAGTGCTTAAGATGCACCCAACGACCTGAGAAACAGACCAAATAAACTCCTCAAGCTATATCTGCAGTGAGAATAAATTAGACCCTACAATTATGGTTGAGTCAAGAGAAGAGACTGTCTGTCCTTTCAGTTGGCAACTACATTGACTTGAAAGATGAAAAGCAGTGTCAGTTTGCACAAGGGAATCAGATGCTTTAGGGCAATTAGGTCATGCAAAGATGTCCAGATTTTTACCTAGTTTCTTGAACAAGCCACAGGCTTGTCTCCATACCAAAGCTTCCTATAGAGAGATTTAGTGATGTTTAGGTACTTATTGGTTCCATCAGATTTGATAACAGAATCAATCTCTCCTTTTAGAAGCTCTGGGTTAATGGTAAAGTTTATTAAACTGCAGGCAGTCATTCAGAAAAGATCAATAGAGACATGATTATAGGGTAGCCAGAGGATTAAACATGAGATTTATCACAAAATTAAACTGAATTAAATGTTCTCTGATAGCACTTGAAATGCTGTCGATACTTTTAACTCATAATCTATGCTTTCTGTGTTTATCTAATAGGCAATAGAGATGTGTGATTTGAGAAAATGACTGATATGTAAAAACATAAGCCAAAAAGATTTGCTGAGAAAAGTAAGGATGCTTTCTGAAAACGTCCTCTCATTTTTCAGGAGTTGCATTTTAGTTTATCTCTAAGAGATATCCCAATGAGCTCAGCAGAGTTTTGAGTTACTAAGTACATAACTCATTCCATCCATGTCTAAAGCATGCCTATACATCCTCACAGGTGTCTGTCTTAGAAACTGTAACCACAGATAACACACGTTAAAACGATTTCCTTCCATGCTCTCGCAAAGAAGCACGTGTTATGACATTGGCTTTTGGTCCTATGTAAGGAAGTGGTCTGGAGGATGTCATCTGGATGTAGGGAAATCAACAACCCTTCTCCATCCCAGGAGGATTTACTGATGTCACCACAGGCTCAGCAAATTATATTCATAAAGGTGAAATTCCCATCACAGCCTATGAAAACAACTGACCAAACAAACTGGCCACCGCACATACTTGTAATCGGCAGAGGAGTCAATACACATGGTGGCTGTTAAAACTGACATCAATAGCACAGTGAGAGAGAACAGCTCTGCAGGACCTGAAATTATAAAGGCCAGGCCTGCTGTGTGAGGTTGGGAGGGTGTATACGTGAGCAGATGGGTTAGTCAGGAAATCAGTTTGGGAGCAAATATTGAGCCTGTGGTTTAAACTGTACCTTGGACGGCAGCATGTTTGAGGGAGATTTTCCTTTTTCCCATGTCCAGTTTCTATCTTATTGCTAGCACACTTTGTCCCAAAGATGACATCGACCCTGCTCTGATGACCAGCAGACTCTGGTGATTTCAACAGTAATCCAATATGACAGCTGTTTTGTCAAGAGGGAGAAGAGCCGGGTTGGAAATAAGATGCTGATGCTGATACTACCCTGCAGTTTTATCATTCCCTCATCAGCATGCTGATTTACACAGAGCAATCAGTCTTCTCCTCAGCACTTATCTAACGTTACAGCACCATCGAGTACTATGGATAGTCCCAAATACTTCTCAGTTCTTTGGGAATAAGAATATCTTCCTGCCTGCTGAAGGAAAAAAAAAAAATAGGAACTCTATGCTCCACCCCAAAGCTGAGGCTGCTTTGAAGTAGACAAAGTCAAGTCTTAAATTAAGGCTCCTTTAAAAATCCAAGAAGTTTCTGCCCACCATAGAAACTTCATTCCGAGAAAAACAGACCACTTCAAGGCTGTCCATACTCTTTACTGGTGGTGGTTACATCTGAGTCTGAGAACTGGCTTTTCTACTTTCCAGCTTTTCAAACTTGAACAAATGCCTTGGCCCTTCTAAACCTTCATTTCTTCTCCTGGAATACAGGAATAAAAAGTTTAATGAAATCTGTGGAAAGTGCTTAGGATATTTTCTGGCATAGATCGTAAATAGATTATAAAGAAATTATGTGAGGAATTCCTCTTCCTGACTGATACAATCATAGCTTTAGTCATTAAAGGTATGACTAAAAGGGAAACTGTTAGTCATTTTAAAAGGTTACATTTGGCATTGGAGGAATAATGTGGGATCTATTCTCCATATATTCCCCCCAAGATTGTGGTTTACTGAGTGTCACTGAATGTGCCAAGCAACATACTGGATATTTTATTTATAATACCTCCTTTAATTATCACAATACCCTGTGAAGCCTCAGTTTTCTCATATATAAAACGGAACTAATAATATCACCTAACTTATAAAGCAGCTATTAGATAATATAATGCCTAGAATATATTAGCAGTTCAATCAAAGTTAATTATTTTATAACATAATAATTATAAAAATTATTATGTTCCATAGCTATGTGACATTCCCAAGGTCACATAGTTATGGAAAGACAATACCAGGACTCAACACAGACCCGCATGGCTCTAGCATTTATGTCCTCATTCACGTGAATAGAACTGAATGCAGACGACTGGTATGCGGTCTGAGCATGACCCAGGACTTATAATGTGCCTTGGGGTTGAATGTTACCATAATTCTCTATTCCATGTTCAGTTTCATTTTTCAGATGGCTGTATTATTTGGTCTATTTTTCACTTTTTAAAAAAAATTATTTACTTATTTATCACACTGAGATGGGATCTCACTATGTTGCCTAGGCTGGTCTCAAACTCCTGGGCTCAAGCGATCCTCTTACCTCAGCCTCCCAAAATGCTGGGATTACAGGCATGAGCCAGCATGCTCGGCCTATCACTTGGCCTATTTCTCTTCTTTTGAGACAGTTTCCATCTTGTTGCCCAGGCTGGAGTGCAGTGGTGCGATTTCGACTCACTGGAACTACTGCCTCCCAGTTTCAAGCGATTCTTCTGCCTCAGCCTCCTGAGTAGTGGGATTACAGGCATGCACCACTACGCCCAGCTAATTTTTGTATTTTCAGTAGAGATGGCATTTCACCATGTTGGCCAGGCTGGTCTCAAACTCCTGACCTCAAGTGATCCACCTGCCTCAGCCTCCCAAAATACTGGGATTATAGGCATGAGCCACAGTGCCCAGCCCACTTGGTCTATTTAACTTGAGAAATAATGCAAAGAAAGTACAATTTTCTCCTTGAAATACTAGCACCATATAAAGTTCCAGCATTTCTTCCTAAATCTGCCTTCTATAATTTATGACACATGCAAATAAGACAAAGTTCTGAGAGAGGGCTGTGAGGGAAGGCATTTCCTATCACCATATGGAAAGATGGAAACTTTAGGAAAGTTTGGCATGGGAAGAGAGCAACACTTTGTACTCTTGATAGATCCAAAATTAAAAGGACCACCACGTTAGTTGCTCCCAGAGACAGGCAAAAAGGCGTTCTGAAAAAGCATTTACTACTGATTATATCATAAATCTCTTTTCAACTGCTTTACCCCTGCTGGCTTTCCAAATGAGCCATCTCTCCATTTCCAAAAAGAAAATAAGTGCATACCAAATAGTTACTAGGTACAGCTCAACATGAAAATATTACCTGCAAGGCACCCTGCCAGAGCCTAACCATTAAAAAAAACTGGGTTTGTGGACTTTTTTAGGGAACCCCTCAATGTAACATCAAAAATCTTCCTGCACAAGGCTTAATGGAACAGGAAAAGTGGGGGAAAAAGAGAGGAAAAAACTCTCCTTCCCAGCTGAGCACTGACACATACAGTACCGTTTGGGAGGCAACTTTATGTGCTCTTACTAGTAGATTAATGAATGTAATTACCTAGCATTGTGGCTGTGAATGCTGCAAAAACTATAATTTATAGAGTGCTGTAAAGTTCTAATGTGTTTTTATGTCCATAAGCTGCTTAACCATAATCTAATGCATTTGTACAAGAACAGCCTAAGTGGCTCTCAGCTCAACAGTGAACACAAGTGTCTGAACCTTGGCAATTCTACTCATACGTCTTTATAATCCAACCTCGTGTGGTAAGCATCTGAGGGAAACAGCTGCTGAATTATACAAATAATTCTAGAGACAGTGACAAGGCTCTCTGCCTCTCTTACCATGAGAGGAGCTTCTGGCTGACAAAGGGCTGCAGGCTTTAATTAAATGCTGGAGTGGTTCTGTACACATGTTTGGTGGTTACTTTTTCTTTTACCACTATTGTTACCACTCTCTCCTCCACTTCTTCTACCCTCATCCAGGCTCCCCAGAGGTGGGAGGGAGAGAACAAAGGAGGTGATAAGAAGAGCACAAGTAGAAAACAAATTATCTATCTGAAAATATCTTACCTGACTTCCTGCTTGGAAAAGGCTCAAAATGTCTAAATTTTCCTCTTTTCTGCTATTATATCTGCAAGGAAAGGCAAGTACAGCTAAACAATTCTGACACCTGAGGCAAATTATCCTTTGAGATTGCCTTAGTCAGGGGTTTGAAGCATCTCATATGATTCTCTGGATAGATAATTATGATGATGAGGATAAGGATGGTGGTGCTGACTGTGGTAGTGAATGCTAATGAACAGCTTATCACCTGCCAGAGTCACATGCCCACCACAATCCTGTAAGCAGGTACTATTAACAATCCATTTTCCCAGGCTGGGTGATATGGTTTAGCTTTGTGTCCCCATCAAAATCTCATATAGAATTGTAATCCCCAATGTTGGAAGTAAGGCCTGGTGGGAGGTGACTGGATCAGGGGGCAGATTCTCCCCTTGCAGTTCTCATGATACTGAGTGAGCTCTCATGATATCTGGTTGTTTAAAAGTGTGTGGCACCCCCACCCCCATTTTCTTCCTCCTGCCTGGGCCATATAAGATATGCCTGCTTACCCTTCACCTTCCACCATGACTGAAGGTTTACTGAAGCCTCCCCAGCCATGCTTCCTGTACGGTCTGTGGAACCATGAGCCAAGTAAAACTCTTTTCTTTATAAGTTACTCAGTCTCAATTAGTTCTTCATAGCAGTGTGAGAATGGACTAATACACTGGGCAACATAGGGAGACCCCGCCTCTATAAAAAATTAAAAGTTTAGCCAAGTGTGGGGGTATACAGCTATGGTCCCAGTTACTCAGGATGCTGGCATGGTAGAACTGTCTGAGCCTGGGAAGTCAAGGCTGCAGTGAGCTATGATCACACCACTGCACCCCTGTTTGAGTGACAGGGTAAGACCTAGTCTCAAAAAAAAAAAATCAATTTTTTACAGGAAGGGATTGAGGGCCATGATTCACAGTGGCAAAGCAGGTGTTTGAATCGGCCTTTTACACCAGAGCCTATGCTACACTCACTAGGTAAGTTATGTAACCTTTTCCACATCTGTAACATAGGGATGATAATAGTATTTACCTCATAGGATTTTTGAGATAATTTAGTAAGTTAATAAATATAAAGTGCTTAGAAGAGCGTCAGGATCTAGGAAATGCTCAGTCCACTTTGGCCATCATTACAATTAGTACTCCAGGAATAAACAAAATATATTACTGGTGAGGAAATAATCGGCCACAGAAACTGCCTGCATTTTCTGGAAGCAAACATTCAAAATCTCAGTCCAGGCATGGTGGCTTATGCCTGCAATCCCAATATTTTGGGAGGCTGAGGTGGGCAGATGAGTGGAGCCCAGGAGTTCAGGATCAGCCTGGGCAACATGGCAAAAACCTGTCTCTACAGAAAAGTTAAAAAAAACAGCCAGGCTTGGTGGTACACACCTCTCATCCCAGCTACTTGGAAGGATAAAGTGAAAGGCTGACTGGAGCCCAGGATGGGGGGAAGCTGCAGTGAGCTGAGATTGCACCACTGCACTCCAGCCTGGGTGACAGAGCAAGACCCTGTCTCAAACACACACACACACACACACACACACACACACACACACACACACACACACAAACACACACACCCTGAACGTCTCAAATATCTATAACTGAGAGTTCCAGAGATTTATCCTGGAACACAATAATACCAAATAACTGATAAAGCAGCAGCATCTGAGTGCAAAAGACAAGCCCCAGTCTGCATCTCAAAGCACAAAGGTGAGTGAACAGCTTTCCTACCCTAAGGTGGTATCCCAAAGGGCCTATGACGTAAGAGCACAAAGAAGAGCCACAGCAATAGCAATCCATCTACTTTTCCCTCTTTTCAATAGCAGGACACCCTATCTTAAGAGTGTCTGGTTGAGAATAGAAACACAATGGCTTTATATCAGTGACTATGCAGAGATGAAAGCCAGCTCTAAGACACACACTCAGGGTAAATTAGTATCATGGCTAATACATAATTGATGCTCTTCCTAGTTAAAAATGTACTGCTCTCCAGCATTCATAGGAAGAGAGATGTGATTTGGATTCAATTAAAAGCTCTATCCTGTCCAAGGGAAGAAATCCTGCCTCTCAGGGAGAGTCATGTGGCTTCTTCTTTACTTCTTATGCCAGATTGACCTTTGGAAGCCTCAAGAACCATGGCTTTTCACTGTGCTGCTTAGGCAGTTGCTAGACATCTCTCTCCTACAGGACAGTGAAAGGGAGGTGCCACTATCAAGGGAGACAATGAAATAAGGAAGGCATTTTTCACCTCCTCGGACATTAGCTTTGACCCTGGATATGAGGACTGGTCCTTGTCATTTAGTCTAAAAGAAAAGATGTGGGGGTGAACAAACCATTTCCTGAACAAAAATGTTGTTGTCATAAAACAGCTGCAATAAAACTGGACATAATAAGGCTTTGGGATGTGGCCAGTCCTTACCCTCCCTGCTTCCTCCACCTTCGGGTTCTACCACAAACCACTATTGTGCAGCAGACTTCAAGACTCACTTCCTTCTTAGCAGTTCTGGTCATGCAGGAAATGTCCACATATTCACTACCTCCTTATACTACCTGCCACCACCCTCCTCTTTGCCTTTCTATTCGCTGTGGAATTAGGATCCCAACCTGTCTCCCTCACATCCTCTCTCCACACACATGCCCCCCACCCTCTACCCCAGCCCACTCTCATGCAGACACCTATGACAAGGCCAATTCTATCTTGTGATTCCCCCTAGGAAGCTCCATGGCTCCCTGCTACTCGGACCAAAAGATGGTACCAACTGTATCTTCCCCACAACCTGCCATGACTCTCTGGTGATGTCCTGCACACAACTCTTTTCCACCACATGCCTCAAGGATGATTTCTCTCTCCCAAACACCCCCTAGCATTTCTGCCTACACCAGTGGTCTGTAGGATGTTCCAATGAGGAGGAAGACTACATTAAAATGTCTAGTTAAATGTGTTTTTCTCCTAAGTGAATAACCACAGTAACAGGAAAACCAAATACAGCATGTTCTCACCTGTAACTGGGAACGAAACACTGGGTACTCATAGAAATACAGATAGCAACAACAGACAGTGCGGACTATCAGAAGCAGGAGGGAGAAGGCAAGAGTTGAAAAACTGTCGGGTACTATGCTTCATACCTGGGTGACAGGGTCATTCACACCCCAAACCTCAGCATCACCCAATGTACTCAGGCAACAAACCTGCATGTGTATCCCTTGAATCTAAAATAAAAGTTAAGTAAATAAATATATGCATCTCATTCTTTATTACTTTCTAATTATGTGTGTTTTCTGATCTGTATATTAGTACAGTAATATAAACATAAAACTTTAAAATGAGGTGCTTACTCTAAGTGATTTGTCCAACTGGGGTTCACAATCAATAAACTTTGAAGATCTTTGGTTTAGACTAGGCACAAGGAAGCAAACTCCCTGGTAGCAAAAGCCTTTTCACATACTTCTTTAAATACTCAAAGCTCTTAACACTAAAAATGGTCACTAGCTGTTTTATTGATAGAGTAACTAGGCATTATAAATCACAGCCTATATACCCAAGGAGGTAGAAAAGGATGCTCTGTTCAATCAAATCCTAGTATTTGGCAAATCAGTAAATCCTTAAGCTGCAAACACACACACACACACACAAAGCCATATTTAGAACAAGTGTCAGGGGATCATTTAGGGGGACTAACAACATAATGAAGACTTAAGAGCCATGGACCTCTAGGTAACAAGTCCCAAGCTAATCAGTGGGCAACCTTCAAACACAGCAGGTATTATGTGATCTGTACCATAGAATTTGCTCAACAGAACATCAAAGATTTGCCTATCTGAATAGGATACTGTATTTAAACAGAAAAGCAAAAGAAGATGTGATAATACCTGCTTACCAACACATGTTTTTCTCATTAGGGAAGTTAAAAGTTGCCACAGCCCTGTGAATACTACCAGATTGGTGTGGACTGGAAAAGGGTGTACATCCTTATGCCAATTCCTGTAGTAAAAGTTGCATCCAATTCCAGATCAATCAGGTGGTTTATGCAGTTATCACTACTGCCAGGATCCTAGGATACAAACTCCTTGAGGAAAAGACTGTCTCACACTTATGAAATATCCCACAGCATCAAGTCTGGCCCTTGATAGCTACTCAATAGAAATTCGTTTTATAAACACTGAATATTTTTTAAAGTTAAAATTCAATATTTTTATCACAACTGGTTTTGTTAATTTATACTATCAAATGAATTCTAGATTTATTAAAAGGCAGGTCAGCATGCACATATATCCAAAACACAAATCTGAAATCAAAAATTACTAAGCAATAGAACAACCAGTTGTGAATAACTTATTTACTAACGTATTATTAGACGCTACTATAAGACTATTAAGAATAATCACAATGTTCTTTCCCTCCTCTACATGCAGTTAAGTTGATTGAGAGAGTGCATAGAGGCTCTGACCTCTTCAAAGAGATCCATTTCCAGAGCCCTGGGGTCCCAAAGTCTGAACCTGTGATGAAAAGTAATGATGCTCTCTCTGTAAGGTTCAATTGGGCCACCAGTTTTGTGCTTCCTAAAATGATGCTAAAATAAATCTACAGTCGCCAACATTTTCTACGGATGAACCATAGGCCATCTATCAAGCTACTTATATCACAAAGAGACCTGTGAGCCATTTTCAATCCAGACGCTGTATACAAAAATTGAACCAGGACATGGGCATAAATCTTTTAAGTCCATGAGCTTCATGTTGATAATCTAATGAGACAATCAATTTAACAAGAATAATAATAATCCTCTTAATGCCAGAAATCATAGCACTAAGTTTGCAATCCAGCTCAGACAAGAGTAAGAAACAGTTTCTCTTCTGAACCACAGAACCAAGAAAAAAGTGATCAAAGTTACTTTTTCTCAATTCTCTTCAGAAAAGTATTAAACTAGTACCATTTACATATAAAGGAGAGAAAGTAATTCCTTAAACACAATGGATACCTAAGACTGAGCATACAGTGTTTAAGAAAGGCTCACCTAGACTTTCAAATATATATTTATTTGATATGCTGGCAAAGCCTAGACATTGAAGTGTAATGATTTTAAAAAGGGAGAGTAAAAAGCTCATTCAGGAAGAATGGGGTTGGGGAAGAAGGAATACGTATGCAAAGCATGATCAATGGATCCATAGAGGAATTCAGTGAAAGATGAAAATGGGGAAAAAAAAAAGGGTTGGGGTAGGCTGTAGCCAAAAGAGAATCATTAAAGGTGAAGGGAGGCATCATGAGTTGAGAGATGCACATCCTAGATACCCAGTATCAAATAGATGCAAGCAGCTGGGCGTGATGGCTCACATCCGAGGTCAGGCGTTCGAGACCAGCCTGGGCAACGTGGCAAAACCCCGATTCTACTAAAAATACAAAAAACTTAGCTGGGCATGATGGCGCGCGCCTATAATCCCAGCTACTAAGGAAGCTGAGGCATGAGAATCTCTTTAACCAGTGGGCCGAAGGTTGCAACAAGCTGAGATCTCATCACTGCACTCTAGCCTGAATGACACAGATAGACTCCGTCTCCAAAACTTAAAAATAAAAATAAAAATAGATGCAATGCGTGGGACTGACACCTACCAATTCCACCTTGTTAATCTCTGCCATCTGTTGTCCACCTCACTGTGACTCCACTGCTACTACCTTAATTCAGACATCCTCATCTGGACTTCCATTAACAACATCCCAAGCAGCCTCCATGTCTCCAGCCTTTCAGCCTGTTGCAGGATTGTGACATCTCCAAAGTGCAAGCCTAAGCATGTCACTTCCTTGCTTACAACGTTCAATGGCTATCCAATGATCAATTTTAATCTACAAATAAGGCCTTCAATGACTGAGACCCTGCTTATGGTTGGTTCTAACCTCATTTCTTATCACCATCTTCTGCACCCTGCCCCCAACTCTGGAGTAAGTGTGCTCCACAAATGCTAAACCACTTTAAGTTTCCCAGTCATGCCAAGTGTGTGTTTTCATGTCTTCTTTCTTTCTTTGGGACACAGGTTCTCACTATGTTACCCAGGCTGCTCTTAAACTCCTGGGCTCATGTGATCCTCCTGCCCTGGTCTCCCAAACTGCTGAGATTACTGGCATCAGCCACTGAGTCCAGCCTCTAAGTCTCTTTAAAACTCCAACTTCCTCTGCAGCAATACCCCTTTTCCCTAGCCTACCCAGCCCTCTCAGCTTGGCTATCTTCTACTTAGCTTTAAAGTTTCTGTTATCCTTAAGAAAACACTTGTTCTTCTTATTATAATTTATATTTACTTTTCCATCCCATTACCATTCTATGGATTCCTCCAGGCCAGGGTCTAGAAGTACTTACAGGTATCAATAAACATTACACAGATGAATAAATCAACTTCTTCTTCAAAGATGTATCTATTCTGGGATAATCTTTGTACATAAAGCAGGTATAATTCCAGCTATTCTCTGACTCAATCTCCCTGGGAGGTGAGAAGTTGGGCACGGTATTCTGATGAGATCCAAGTCGTTCCCTTAGGGTAAATAATCATTTCTATTCCTTGCAGCATTTCTAACAAATCACCACAGGTTTCCAGCTTAAGAAATGAATGCCAATCTAGCTTCCAATCTCAACAAATAATCAGTAAGGGTGGTTAACAATAATAGTCGCTCACGTTGACTGGCCAAGTGCTGTGTTCATCTGCCTAGATCTCACTGCAATCTCATACACTCTAATTCTCTTACCTTACAAATGAGAATATTGATGTTCTGAGATAAGGCAGTGTTCTCAACCCTGGCTGCTAACTCTGGGATGCTGTAAAAAAAAGGAAGAAAAAGAAAAAGAAAAGCAAAAGAGAAAAAGAGAGACGGAGGGAGGGAGGGAAGGAGGGAGGGAGGGAGGGAGGGAAGGAGGGAGGGAGGGAGGGAGGGTGGGTTGGTCGGTCTAAACTCCACCCAACAGCAACAAATTCAAATCTTTAAGGGTGTTTTTTCAGTTTCTCAACCATACCAATCAGGGTTGAGAACCACTGAGTACAGTTACTGAATTTCCCATGCTGCAGAGCCATGACAGCAACCTGAAGTCAATATGATTCCAGAGCCAAACAGATCTGTAAAGCACTACACTCTCTTTGTTAAGCTACTTCTCTGAACTTATAAATCCTAGAACATTTATCTTCTCTCCTCAAAGTATTAGCATATGATAACTCCTTGATTAGAAAAAGAGAGTCTTGGCCGGGGGCAGTGGCTCATGCCCGTAATCTCAGCACTTCGGGAGGCCGAGGCATGTGGATCACCTGAGGTCAGGAGTTTCAGACCAGCCTGGCCAACATGGTGAAACCCCGTCTTGATTAAAAAATGCAAAAATTAGCTGGCGTGGTGGCAGGCACCTGTAATCCCAGCTACTTGGGAGGCTGAGGTATGAGAATTGCTTGAACCTGGGAGGCGAAGGTTGCAGTGAGCCAAGTTCGTGCCACTGCACACCAGCCTGGGTGACTGAGCTAGACACCAACTCAAAAAAAGAAAAAGAAAAAGTGAGTCTCTTTAGAATATACACTGTAACTCTGGGAGGCTGAGGAGGGCAGATCAGCTGAAGTCAGGAGTTCGAGACCAGCCTGGCCAACATGATGAAACCCCATCTCTACTAAAAGTGCAAAAATTAGTTGGGCATGGTGGTGCGCGCCTAGAATCCCAGCTACTTGGGAGGCTGTGGCAGAAGAATCATTTGAACCTAGGAGGCGAGGGTCACAGTGAGTGGAGATCATACCACTGTACTCCAACTTGCGTGACAGAGTGAGACTCTGCCGAAAAGAAAGAAAGAAAGAAAGAAGAAAGAAAGAAAGAAAAGAAAAG
>NW_022437028.1:1733005-1736469 GCF_009761245.1 Sapajus apella
GAAAGAAAGAGAAAGAAAGAAAGAAAGAAAGAAAGAAAGAAAGAAAGAAAGAAAGAAAGAAAGAAAGAAAGAAAGAAAGAAAGAAAGAAAGAGAGAGAGAGAAAGAAAGAGAGAGAGAGAGAGAGAAGGAAAGAAAGAAAGAAAAAGAATATAGGCTATATCAAGTGCCACCTCAAATGTGAAAGTTAACTTCATGGTCCTCATCTGAGAGAGCAAAGAATGTTCTTTCCTACTTTAATAGCAGTCCTAACTGCACCTTCTACAAGTTCTACTTCCTATTAGCAACTGTGGTGGCTGCAATGGACCACAGGACGCTAATCTAACATATGCAAGAAAAAAAAGGCGGGGGGAGGACTACTTTCTCAGGAGATGACAAAACAGAGGAAGAAAAATGACTTGTACAATTGGGGAGAAAAAAAGGCTAAAATTTTTTAAAGTCTTTCAAAATGCTGTCTTAGATACTCCAGTATCCCAAATACATTAGAAACTAAACACAGAAAAACTGTTTTAATTTCAACACTTAGAATAGAATTCAGGTTCACATTCAGACACAACACTTGACACTGATATATTAAGGATATATCCAACATGACAAGAAAGGAAGGAGGAGGAAAAAAACATTTCAGCAAGTTACAGATAAAAGGTAGAAAAGCATAATAGATTGATGTTCTAACTTTTCCTACTTATGAAGCCTGAGCTTCAAACAAGGAAAGTAAGAGACTATTTATGCTTTCCTCAGTGTGAAAATAAGGAGAGGGCATCAGGCCCAGCATATGTCTCTGCTGTACTTCCTTATCTATTAAGGTCAGAGCCAGCTTCACGGGTGTGTGACCTGTGCGATTGCTCAGGGCCCTGCACTCAGAAGGACTCAGCACTTGGTTTAATGCTCTATAATCTTATCTTTGAACTTTGTTTTGTAAGTTAAGTCGGATAAGACAGTGGAACATGTGCATGAGTAGAAAAAACACACGTTACAGGCGCAATTGAATTCCTGGCTGCCCCACTGGCACATAGTGTTCATGATGCCCCAGAAGCACAGAATTCCAGTGAGCCCAAAATACATGAGAGCTCAGTAAAAATCAAGACTACAGCAGTCCCCCTTATCTGCAGCTTCACAATTTCAGTCGCCCATGATCAACTGCAATCTGAAAATACTAAATGGAAAATTCCAGAAATAAACAATTCTTAAGTTTTAAATTTTGAGCCATTCTGAATGGCATGAGACCCTGTGCTGCTCTCTCTCACCTAGACATGAATCATCCCTTTGTCCAGCGTGTCCACGCTATAGATGCTACTCATCCAATAGTCACTTAGTAGCCATGTCAGTTATCAGATCAACAGATCACAAAAAGCATGTGTATAGTACAGTAAGATATTTTGAGAGAGGGAGACTACATTCATGTAGATTTTAGTATAGTTTATGGTTAATAACTGTTGTTTTAGTTACTGTTTTTAAATCACTGTTATTGTTGTTAAATCTCTTACTGTCCCTAATTAAACTGATCACAGCCACGTATGTATAGGAAAAAGCATAGTGTATATATAGGGCTCAGTACTATCTGTGGTTTCCAGCATCCACTAGGAGTCTTGGAATGTATTTCCCATGGATAAAGGGGGGACTACCCTTTAAGTGTGTTATGGTTACAACAAAGCCAGAGGAAAGACAGACAACCTTGGGAGTCCATATCTTTCCTTCAAGCCAAAACTTCAATTAAAAGGCAGAAAGCTGAAAACTGTGTTCTAAAAGAAACATGAATGGCAAGAAATCCTAACACACCTTTTCTTACACATATTACTTCCCTGTATTAGCCAACCACTTACACTGAAAATGACACAGGAGGAAGGGGAAAGATAGGGCAATACAGTTCTTTTTCCTTTCAGTCCTTCCTTATGCATCATAATCTGAAGGTAGGGAGTGTTAGCTGTACGTATGCATATCAACAAGTGAAATAAAAACCGCTGAGTTTTTTTAATGTAGCGTTTCCACTGTGTGGCAAAAACAAAATACATTATGTGCATATGAGGCACAACGTAAACTGTGTAAATTTGATTATTTTACATACAAGTTGAATCCTTTCATATCTGCATTTAAAACTGGCATTGCACAACAGAACAATGAATTCTAAAATTCATGCTAGCAATTTAAAATTTGAATTTTTCCTCACTCAAAGCAACATTAAATAGCTAATTTAAAACACCATAAAAAGCTGGGAGAGATCCGCTAGAAGAAAAATAGTTTATAATCTAACACCTTTAATGGCACTTTTGTCCTACTTTTTGTACAAGGGGCTCCATGTTTTCATTCTGCGCTGGGCCCCACAATTTATACAGTCTATTCTGATTAAGTTAACCCACCATGCAGTAAAGGGCTGGCCATAAGAAATGTAAGACAAATAAGCACCTCTGGGCAAGGATCTGAGATTTTACTTTTTTCTATCATCCTTAGTACTAACACAATATTTAATACTTAACATAGGTTGTTTTATTTTTGTTTTTTGTTTCATCTCTAGCACTTACATATGTCTATGTGCGTGTCTGTATATAACATGTGAATACAAGCAGGTATGTATATGTATAATTTTTGCTACTTAATTGTGCTCCTAACATTTTTCTGTAAGTCAATTCACATTTTTAACTTAAATATCTGTATAATTTTTTAAGCTAAATATATATTTTAGCTTTAACTTAAGCAACATGATTTGATAAACATCAAGGAACAAAGTGAGCAAATTACCCTGGTCTTACTAGTATGTTAAAAGGTGGTAAGTCCTATGAGGAAAGAAAGTAACACAAAAGAATAAAGGTACAGACCAAGTATTACCAGCGATTTACAATGAAGCTATTTACTCTTATCCATTTTTCAATCCATGTTCTCTTGCCCCATATATGAAAGGCATTTTGAATCGTCAAAAAGAGTTAACAGGCTTCCACAGTAGATTAACAATCCGTCTCAAACAGTATTTTCCAAATTATTTATGAAAACCAGAAGAATTAGAATTATCCAAGTACTTTTTAGGAAATCATTTTTAATCATATAAAGCAAAGTTTTTTCTATTATTATCCCAAAGATACATTTCCCATGCAATCAAACTATATGAATCTCTGAATACGTACCTGCTCCTCACTTAATTCTAAGGACCAAGATTATACACTGAGGAACTTGTGCAAGGTCTGAATGATATCAAATGCATTATCTGGTTAACAAGTAGACAATCACTTTGTTTCCCAGGATAATTTGAGATGATATGCCATGTTCAATTCAGTAATTCACTTTGCTTCTTTTAGCCTCCTTACCTATCACTGGATCCTCTGAATATAGGTATACAACAACCAAGGGATGCTATCCACTTATTAATCCAAGTTCCCCAAGAATACCACAAATTCATTTGCTAATCCAATATTTTTCAAGGATTTCTTCTGTACATGAGACATTTTATATATATATATAAAATGTCTCATGTACA
>NW_022437028.1:1736869-1811110 GCF_009761245.1 Sapajus apella
CAAAGAATTCAAACTTTGTTGGGGGAATATACATAAAAATATTAAAAATATATTTTTATTTTAATAATTTACATAAGATATAAAATATTTACTTAGATAATATTTTACCAAAATCAAGGACATGATGTCTCAAATCAGAAATAAAATATATCAAAAATGATCCAGCAGTTTCAAGCACTGAGAGGTAAGACAGGCTAATGAAGGTACTATGGCAGGAAGCGCTCCTGAGTAGGACTTAGACCTTTTCTCATCCACATCATCCAGTATACACAAATGCACATTATAGGTACTCAATAAACACTGACAAAATTGACTCTCTTCCCAGCTTTGCGGTATTTCTCCCTATGGTTGTGCAGAATGCCATTTCCAAGAAGATTCTGCTTGCATAACTGTGGTACAACCACATGTTCAAATAAATCTTGCCCAAACATTAACAGTGCAATACTTCAAACTCACAGGTCAACGGTGGCTGATCCCCTTCATTCAGAAAGGCTGTTTGTGCAGGGGAAGCGGCTGTTCCTCAAAAGAAGAACCAATGTATATTATAGGTATGCACTGAACCAAAGGCCTCTTCCAGCACAATGCACAAGGTATGACAACAGCTCTTCATTTTCCAAGCTGGCAGAGGGGAACACTGGTACAATTACTCCTAAACTATCTAATCCCAAAATCACTTACAGTCAAAAGTCAATTCAGGTAGTGGAAAGACCAACGGCCCAAAAGGCCTAAGATCAAGATTGAGGTCCTGCCTGATCTTAGGCAAGCCATTTCACCTATCAAAAATTCAAATATATCCTTTATAAAATGAGGAGACAAATCATCACTGTTCTCTCATAGTCTGTCATGAGAATCAAATCAGAATGTATACACAGGCTTGGTAGAAAGCAAAGCATGGAACAAATGTTACAGCATCATTTTATCAAGCTTTGGGGTAGTCTTATGTAGTCTGAGGAAGATTTAGTTTCATAATTAGCTTGTACTCCACAAATAACCTAGGTGACAGAGGGAAGCTAGTCTTTGATAAAAAACTTTGCTCAATCAAGTACTGTCTTCATCATCCAATTGTTTGTGTTAAGAATCTTTACGCCAGAAGAAATTGAGCTGAATATGAGAGCTGGGCACAATTTAAATGAGAAAAAAATTGTTGAATACTGCAACATTTGTCTTTGACACAGGTGTTTGCAATATATTATGTATAACAAGGGTCTACTGCTTGCACTAAATATTCTCACCTCAAAATGAGCAGCATGTTCTTAGAAAGCAAAGAGATAAGGCTGAATCCTAGAATAAATGGCTGATTCCAATAGCCAATAGAAGCTTTTCATTAGGTAGCTAACTTATGAATTTTATACACAAACTGCTTCACAATTTGTCCACAGTCTTACATTTTGCAGCAAGAAAAGCATTAGGAGTATTTAACATGCAATAAACTTAAAATTTTCTTCTTTATAATGTTTAATGCAAATTTTTATTTCAAATATATACCTACATAGGGTTGCTAGACAAAATACAGGATGCCCAGCTAAATTTGAATTTTCTTTGCAAACTTTTAGTGTAAGTATTCTCAAATATTTCATGAGATATACTAAAAAATAATTATTTGTTTATCCAGATTCAAATTTATCTACGTGTCTTATATTTTTATTTGCTCATTCTGGCAGTGCTGCCTCTTTCAAATGACTCCTGTTGTTTTAATTTAGGAGGAAAAAATAGGGGGAGAGAGAGGGAGGTTGGCACATTATGAAAACATCATGAAGGTAAAGAGGTTAGCTAAAAGCAAAGGAAGATTTTTGCCATGCACTCTTAAGTTAGATGAACAAAAATAAGGTGGAAAAAAGTCTGGTTTTAGTACTCCAGTCCTGGGTCAGCGGATTGGAAGGGAAGAATTGGAAGCCAATTCAGGCAAAGACAAAATGTCAAGAAGGAAATCCTGTACTAGAACTGAAAATCAGCACATCACTGCCCTGGGGAAACCAAAAAGGGAAAAATATTCATGACCGTATTTTAAAAAGTAACAGAACATGTGCTTCTGCAGTTCAAGAACATGAGCAGTTTTTAAAATAAAACAACTCCCTTTTGTTAGTCATCTTCCTATTAAACGGGATTCAATATAATCTACTTGCTAAAGCATCTACAATGTATACTGCCCGGTGACTCAATTTGAGTAGGTGAACAAAGAAGGCAATTTAAAGATCTGCCCTTATGATGAACTCAGCCAGGCCACCCGGATACAACAGCCACAGATTACAAACTCCCACCAAGTCCTCAAGGCCTGTCTGCCTCCCAAACTCCATCTCATCAACTCAAGGAGTCAGAATTCCCCTTTAATAGCAGAGAAAAGACCACCTAAAATGGCTCACAACAAAGCAGATGAAAGGATACTGCTAGTCAACACAGCTCTCACTGTTCCTTCAACCTCTTTATGAGATACACCAGAGCAGGTCCCAGACCACCCTGACAATGCTGAAGGCTGGAGCTGGCAGAAGACCTCTTCCTCCTAGACTTCTTTACTTGTTCAAGTTGGCTAAAGAACCACTGAGTGATACATGGGTCCATTTTCCAGGCTAACAGAACAATCAAGTGCTGGCATAAAGGCCTACAGTCTTGAACCCCAGTCAGCTAAACCAGGCTCCAAATGCTTACTAGACATAGGCAACTAGATGAAGGTGTTGCTGGGCAAACCACAACCATGGGCTATGCTAGGAAATCCCTAAGTAGGTAGAAATAATTCCTTCTCAGTTCTCACATTCTAGTTGAAGCTGACTCAGACCCTATGCTCTTACCTTTCTAACCAACCTCTTCTGCTATAAGTGTACATCATCTACTGTGACAGGAAGATTGAGGAAGACCTAAAAACTGTATGCCAGAACTTTGCTTGCTCTGTGATTTTTCCAACTAGTACTTCCAACAATAGACTGCATTTAAAATGAATAGACAAAGCTCTGTTGAAAACACAAAAACAATATGCTATCAAAATGATGATAATCCAGCAGAGAGGGGAGATCCTTAAATACCTAGAGTATGCGACAGGTGTCCTAACATAAGTGCAGTAGTCATTTACACCTAAAGAAAGGAAGTACACTTCAGAGGGGCAATTACGAAAGGCTTCCTAAAAGAAGCATCCAAGCTGAGCTTTAGCAAGAACAGGGTTTCAAAAGGCATATGGAGGAGAAAAAGGAGAACAAAGCACACACCTATGAGGAAAAGTTAGTAAAAAGATAGGGTTGGGTTGTTTGGGTATGGAAGGGAACTAACTTAATCACCAGGCCTGGAGGTTTGGAATTTGTCTTTGGGCAATGGGGAGCCACTGAAGGCTTTTGAATGGTAGGTAGAAATAAGTAGATGAGCAGAGGACTAAAGGCAGGCTTGGGGGCAAAAGAGATCATTAACTGCTAGATCAGTTAAAAGGCTGAGCAGTTATTTGCAGGTGACAAGTAAGGAAGATCTGGACAAGGCAGGTAGCAAAAGAAGTGAAAAGTAAATAACTTATAAGTGACAAGAAAAGGTAGAATTCATGAGCAGTGAAGTCAGGGAGAAGACTACAAACAGGAATACAATTTTAACCAGGCATGGAAAATGGAAACACCATTATAAAAGATAAGGATGAGGAAGAGTTCGGGAGAGGGTACATTGTATCCTAGATACATTGAGCTTCTAATAAAATTTCTGGAAGACAGGTATGGCTATGAAGTCTAGGAGAAAAATTTTGACAGAAAATAAAAATTGGGATATGACTGGAATTTTTTAATAATGGATGATATGCATTGATGATGTCTGTAAATTAGAAGTGACAACAAAATAGGACATGATATAGTATACACAGAGGTTAAAGGGAAATGAGAATGAAAGAGAATGACCTTGGCACAAGATATGGATAAAGCAAAAGAAAAATGTTATGTCACAGAAAGAAAACATTTCAAGGAGCGAACCATTAACCTTTTACCAACATTACAAAAGAGCCCTTTTGCATCAGGGGTAGAGGAATGAGGAAGTCTTTGAACTAAGGAAATTAGAGGGTTTTAAGTGAGATTTCATCCCTGTCAACATCAATGACAAGGGTGGATTCCACCTGATATAGAAAGCCCTCTGTATTCAAAAAACATCTAAGAAATTCTAGACAGCACAAGAGACTATAAAATGTTAAAAATCCAACAGTGACTCATGACACACTGAACATAGCTCTAGGCACCATCTGGAAATAAACATTTTAACCATAAGTGCCAAAGGGCATATGTAAAGCCCAGGCCCAAAGACCATACAAACCAATACTGTCTCACAGAAACCATTTTTCACCTCCCCAAACTCCCGCTCCCCTTTTGCTGCTTTCTTCTCTCTAGAAGTCACAGCTATCACTCACTTCAAGCAAGCAGCACACAGAATATCACAGTCTAAACATACAAAGCCCTTTAAAAAAAAAAAAAAACCTACATCCTATAATATCCAACACACAAGACATAAATCTTTCTGTTCATTCACATCTGACTATGAGTGAAAATAACCATTGAAGGCAGATATATGAACTTCCTATCCACCCTGCGGGTTATTTGTAATACAGAGAGTAAAACTTACATAATATGTGTACAGAACAGCAGATGGGTCTTCCAATAAGTAAAATATGATCCTACACATTTTTTCCCTTCCCCGCTTCACTTTTAATACACTAGTTGCCTTGTCTCTTACCAGGAATATTCTCTTTATTCTCAACTCCCATCTATTTGGATAGATCATTAGCAACACAAATCACAGTGTCAGTGCCAACCCAACAGCATTATGCAATTTACTGCATGGCACCTGGCATTAATGCTCCTGTTATCTGATTTTAAAAGTCATCATTTCAAATATTTTAAATAAAGTATGTTTTCCCTCTCAGCATACAGAATGATAAATGGTTTGCAAATAAATGCAAGCCTCCACTTAGTATGCCAACCAGTAAACAATGCTCCTGCTGCCCTGGCCCCTTTTATTATTTGAATCCCAAAGAAACTGTTCTGCAAACATCATGGCTTCAAGATGACATCTGTGTGTTCATTAATGCATCATTTCCTCTGTATAGAAGCCCTACAACTGAAATTTAATTCTAATCTTTAATTGAACAAAATTGCTTTCAGATGACAAATTAAGGAGAGGGAACCACACCCAGCGCAGGGCTGCAACAAGAGAGAGCTGCATCATCTCTTCTCCAGCATGGAGGAAAACAGCAACAAAAAATTGACTGAATTGATTTGCTCTCACTTGGCTGCACTGTGTGGGGGAAAAAAGAACAGGAAACAATTTGCTTTATTGCAGTTATTTCCTAAACAAAATGAATGTCTGAGAATTTGAATTTAAAACCCCACAGTAATGTACCCAATGTTGGAACAAAGTACGTATTATTGGAGGCACGGCACCTGCTTGACATGCTCTAAATTCTGGTTTTGAAGGCAGACAGATGTACTTGGGTTTAAACATTGTAATGTCTAATGGGAGCAGTGATTTATTTTGCTTGGGAATAAGACTCCCACCCCTGTATTATTTCCTGGCATCAGACCACAGCCCAAGTCACAGGTCAGTCAGAGAGGCAGGGAGGCAGATTGCAAGGCTGAGAAACCAACAGGCTTCAGAGCAGGAAATGAGACACAAGCCAGAAGGCTGTACAGTCAGCCTGTCCCCCACCCCAAGGATGCTAGGCTTAATGGGTATTATGGTGCTTTGTATTTCCCTGGGCCTCATTTCAGCATGCCCAGGATATACTCAAGTGTGGAGGGGCATGCAAACAGACTCCCCAGCTCTGGGGCAAGGCTGCCACTACTCAATCCAGGTATGACTACAGCAGTGGACTCTGTAGTTAGATGGAACCTTCATCTAGACTTTTTCTTTAAGTCATATGCATGGTAACACATAGATTCAGAATAATTACCGAGGGCATAGTTTCTGTAAGCAGTTCTTAAACTTTTGAAGAAGCATAAAACTTTTAGAGAATGTGAGAATCTGATAGACACAATACTATCTAAGAAAAATGCATATAATTATGGAACTTTCCAGACTCCCCTGAAGCCAATTTCTGGGCTATATAGTTATATCGATATAGTTGTCCCTCTGTATCTGTGGGGGATTGGTTCCAGGATCCCCCAAGATCCTAAAATCCATAAATGCTCAAGTCCCTTTATAAAATTTGCAAATAACCTACTCACATCCTCCCATATGCTTTAAATCATCTCTACATTACTTACATAATACCTAATACAATTTAACTGCCATGTAAATGGTTGTTACACTGTATTGTTTAAGGAATAATGAGAAGGAAAAAAGTCTATACATGTTCGGTACAGAATCAACCATCCTTCTTTTCTTCTTCAAATATTTTTCCATACACAGTTAGCTGAATCGACCACTACAGAACCCATGGAGAGACTATATATACATACATACACATATCTTCAAAAGAAGACATACATGAGGCTAACAAACATGAAAAAATGCTCATCATCACTGGTCATTAGAGAAGTGCAAATCAAAGCCACACTGAGATACCATCTCACACCAGTTAGAATGGCGATCATTTAAAAAATCTGGAGATAAGGAGGTGGAGGTTGCGGTGAGCCGAGATCGCGCCATTGCACTCCAGCCTGGGTAACAAGAGCGAAACTCCATCTCAAAAAAAAAAAAAAATCTGGAGATAACAGATGCTGGAGAGGATGTGGAGAAATAGGAACACTCTTACACAGTTGGTGGGAGTGTAAATTAGTTCCAACCATTGTGGAAGACAGTGTGGCGATTTCTCAAGGATCTAGAAATAGAAACTCCATTTGACCCAGCAATCCCATTACTGGGTATATACCCAAAGAATTATAAATTGTTGTACTATAAAGACACATGCACACGTATGTTCACTGCAGCCCTGTGTACAATAGCAAAGACCTGGAACCAACCCAAATGCCCATCAATGATAGACTGGACAAAGAAAATGAGGTACATATACACCATGGAATGCTACACAGCCATAAAAAACGATCAGTTTGTGTCCTTTGTAGGGACTTGGATGAATCTGGAAATCATCATTCTTAGTAAACTGACACAAGAACAGAAAGCCAAACACCACATGTTCTCACTCATAGGTGGGTGTTGAACAATGAGAACACATGGACTCAGGGAGAAGAGCATCACACACGGGCAGGCAGTTGGGGGGTAGGGGAGAGACAGCAGGGGGCAGGGAGGGAGGGGAGGGTGGGGAGGGATATCATGGGGAGAAATGCCAGATATAGTATGCACCTAAAGTAAAATAAATAAAAGAAAAAAAAAGAATGTGTGTATACATACATACATACATACATACATACACACATACAAATATATTCAGAAACACTCTATCACCACCCCCAGAGTTCTCATATTTTTGGAAGAGTCAGGTGAATGTGGAAAAGAACATGTGTGGTATGATGAGGTAGTCTCTCAGCCAAGTGTCTCGGAAATCTCTTCACTAATCAGGTAACTTCCTGGCTCAGGAGGCATTTTTCCAAGCATCATTTTCAACAGCTCAGCTTGGCAGCACCAAAAGAAAACAGGACTATCCCTTTAATATCAGCCTCCAGCTTTCCCTCCAGATAATCTTAGACTCCTGCTGCCTTTTTATATTGTTATGGAAAGTGCTCACAGAATAAGTACCTTATCAGGAGTAGAGACAGTGTGGGGTGACTGGCTCACATGGGCTACAGCTCGCCTCCAGTTGCCCAGATCTAACAGCCCATCTCCCCAGTCATCTTTAAGCTTCCTTCTAAAAAGAAAAATAAGTACATAATTCATCTCTAAACTACTTTGAAGATACAATGTCATCCTAACTAACTGGATTAAAATCTCAGACAAAACTGTCCAAGGGGAAGTTTCTGACCCTAAAATAAGCAAAAGAGATTAATGGACCCCTTTCAGAAAAAGGTCTCATCCTACGGTGACATTTACCTTTGTCTCTCTCTGACTGAGCAATTTTACAACTCTGAAAACTGTCTAGAGGTATGTAAATACATTCATTCTGTCCCTAGAGGAACAACCCTCCCCTAAAAGAGTTTTGTGTTCATTCGTGGGTTCATTTTAATCTTCCTTTATTCCACATAAATTTGTGATTCTTTCATTTCTCTTTGGTACCTGTTGTAACATCTGCCTGGTTCCTGCATTTAAAATAAGTAAAATTTTTGACATATACATTTTCATATCTGCATGAGTCATGATTTTACGTTTTTTGGATGTTATCTATTCACAACTATTAGAGGTGATATAGTTTAGATCCAAGAAAGAATAAAAACCTGTCTCTAACATTCTAAATAGACATCAGGAGGTAAAATAACTTAAAGGTAAAAAGTTAAGAAAACTAAAATGTCCTTTCCAAAGCATACCATCTTTACTGTTCACAGCAGGTGCCCCAAATTGAGAATTTCCAAAGGTAAGAATGTTCAATGTTAATTCAAAACCACATGAGAAACTAGCTCAGAAACTTGGTTATGAGGCAGAGGATTCAAGGAGGCACACTCATGTTCTACTAACTAGAACAGTAAACCAACTCCATCACCAGAAGTCTAAACAGGTTATCTAGCCATTTTCTGAGACAGGAAAAAGGCCAGAGGAGTAGTCACGTTGGTCTCCTATTCCCCATCTTCCCCAGAAAGTGAGGAAACCACACTTCAGGACTGGCAATTCGAGGAGACTCCAAGGAAAGCTTCAGAGGTATTAAGAAATAATCATTTATCTGAATTAACATTCCACTCCAGATGAGGTAATTAATTAGGCAAAAGAAAACAGTCCTTAGTACTTTGCTCTGATAATTAACAAACGTTAAATCTGCCATTGGTAATTTACTACACTGGGAACAGAAAATTTCAATTGTTCAACCTCAACCTGCAAGCCTTTTATCTCCTTGCAAGCTTTTTTCAATAATCCTTTATCGGCTGACATTAAGGAAAGTACAAAAGCAGTGGGGCACTGCTCAAAATGCTTACTTAACCTTTATAACTGTGAGATGGTACAGTGTGTGCATTTTTCACAGTGACAGGCTGCTTTATAGGGAACATCCATATACAAGAGACAGGAGTACCATGTCCCTCCAAAAAGAGAATGGCATCCTCCCTATTTTCCCAACCCCGCAGCACACTTCTTTAATTCTATGTTAATCCCTGCACTAGGAGACTGCCAAAATCCATTTATAGGTCCTTCAAGCATTGCTTTCAGAATATGGTAAAAGCCTGAAGGGGGTGGGGGGAGAGCAGCAGCATTACTTCCCACCCCCTCCTACAAATCAAAGGGAAAGACATATTGAATCCTGCTTTTTTAGTAACTTGAAGCCCTGCATAAAAATCTGCTTAACAACTTTAGCCTGGGAATCGGCTATTTTTTTTTAAGGAAGCTGCACTGCCTATGAGGTAGGCTTTGTTTTGAGTGTTGTGTTGGCTACATTTTCAATGAGTCGATCCCCCAGTTTTGAGTACCATGTCCATTGCAATGAAATATGGGTCTTTGATTTAATAAAATCATGAAATTGGACATGAGAAGTTCTTTCAGAGGAAAAGTAGCCACCGAATAATTAACAGCTTGGCAAATATCATGCGACCTAAATATGCTTTTGTATAAAGCAGTTGACATCACAAGAAGCAGTAACCTCAGAACCTTGTGAAGGAGACATCCTGTGGGAGCTGGCACCCTACTTGGTGAGTCAATGGCATTGGCATAATTAGGGAGCTTGCTTTAAGGAAATGCAACATTCTGCTGGGTTATGTGGGAAAAAAAGATTTAAGCAACATGTACCCTTGTGTTTGCTATAGCTCTTTACAATTGAATCTGAGGAGAGGGAGGGAAGGGGAGGAACTGGGCCAGTGACAGATGGACCAGCTCTGCAAGTGGAAGGAAAGTACCATCGTTCCCTGGTAAATTGTGATTCCAGTGCAGGGCTGTGGGGGAGGTTGGAAAGGGCCATGAGGAAAATCCTGGGGTGATATGGATGGTGGTGACATGAAAGAACACATACATAAGAATGTATTAAGCTATCCCTTAAGATGAGTGTATTTGATTATATGTTCATTATACCTCTCTAAAAAAATAAATAATTGAGAGAAAGATTTTTTTTAATCGCTAATTGAAATCAAGGTGTTCCTACCTTCCCCTTTAGGTATCACCATGGTATAGAGAAAGAACCTCAGACTGTACCTCAGAGCCCCAGGCTGCGGCCCTCACTAAATGCCTGTCCTTGGTTAAGTGCCTTTTCCTATCTGTACTCAGGCCATGATCCTTAAACCAGAAATAGATTACCTGATACTTAGGGTCCAGGTCCTCAAAATGGTAGCTGAATAAGTATCAAAACTCTGTCCTCCTGATTCAGGCAACAGAGACAAAAAAATAAATAAATAAAATTAAATAAATAAATAAATAAATAGCGTCTTTGTCAGGCAGGCATAATGTCCTTAAAATTTTCTAAATCTGAATGTCTCCTCAGTCTCCCTCATTGCTTATAGTTGTCCAATTCATTCACTTCTATTACCTGTCTACTCCAGGAACATGTGAGTTTGGGAGTCCCTACCCTAGATCCTCAAAGTCATTTCAAGGCCTTAAACTCTACAATTTAAAGAATTTAAAGTTCAGATACTCTACTAGTGTTGTTTGTTTTTTGGTTTTTTCCACTCTGGCTCTGACAGGCTTGAGAGAATAGAGAATTTTAGCAGAGCAACTAGAGCATCTATCTGAAGTAGAATTACCCAGCAACAAGTATTCTGCACAACTCAGCTCACTGGCTCTTGAAGTCAACTAACTCGTAACAAATCTTGAGATGGCTAACCAGGCATGCTCACATGTTCTTATTCTCCTAAATCTACAGAGCAAGCATCCACAAGAGATTAGGGTTTAATGCCTATTTTTGGATGGAGATAAGGATATAAGTGACTAGAATCAACAGTCACAAACAAATGAATTTAAGTCTGAGACTAATGACTTCTGCCAGTTACTAACAATCTCTCTGTTTGTTATCCTGTCTAACACTTCATCAAATTCTCAGGTCAGTTTTCAGAACACATTAAAAGAAAACTGTCCTGCAAAACAGAAGACATGATAGTTAACAATTCTTTGTTGTAACTTAAGAATAAAACTTAATATGACCAAAACATAAAGCTCCTATATATACTATCTATTCACCTCTAACTTCTTTATTTCTATTTCTTTTTAAACCATCTTTAAGTAAGGCTAAAGAGATAACCTACTGGAATAATTTTAAACCCTCTTTGCTTCCTTTGAAAGCACAATATCCTCAAATTTTATACAGTGATTAATAGCTCTTGCTTTCATTTCATAAATATTGGTAATGACTGTTCTGACAAGGTTCTCTGCTTCAATGAGCGCATATTTAGATGAGCACATCATTCCATATTTGGACTGATGAAGATGCTATAAGCATGAACCCTTCTCTATAATGTTTAATGTAACAGTCCTATTCATTCTGCAATTGCAGTGATTTCCAGGAAGTTAAGTAAACAAGAAATAATTAGTACCTGCATGATATCCAGTGCTACAGAGGCTATGTCAGGGCAAAAAGAGTAAATCCAAGACTTAGTCTCTGGCCACACGAAACTTACAACACGTATCTAGGCAAACCTCTCATGATTCCAAAGAGTGAGGCAAGCCTAGTACCTGCCCTGTGAGGTATTTTTCATTCCAGGGCTGAACCCCAGGTGTTCCTATTCTTTAGAACTTTCACTCCTCTTCCTCTTCACCAAGGCCTCCTTGCCTTCTGACTACCTTCCCTTCTTTTACCAGCCAATCAAAGCATCACAAGGGAGAGAAAGAGAGACAAAGTGCAAATTCTATCCATTCTATTCTGAGCCCAAAGAAGCCCAGCAGGGGAAGCATTTAAATATATAGACCAAAACAAGATTAGGATTCACCTTGGAGATTCACAGAAAGTCAGAGAGAAAAGACCTTGAAGGGCATTAAATCCAACCTCTTCTCTTTACAACTGAGGAGGACCAGAAGAAAGTGACTATCTCAGTAGCGAGGGTAGGTACGTTTTAGCTCCTACGTAATGTGGAAATTAAAAAGCAGAGCATGACTAACAAAGTCTTGGTCTCCTTTTAAGCTCCACCCTCATATTGGTTTTTTGCAATTATTAATAATCTCAAGGCATTGACATCCAGGTGATTCTCCTGAAACCAACAGCAGCAACTAAAGCATATTCTACTTTGAACACACAAAGATGATATTTTGGACCTACCACACAAAGGACATGCAGTCTGAGCATTTCCTCAGAAGTGTTAATAAACTGTCACGGATCTAGCTACACACCAGGTCCTTGTGATGGCCACAACTATGAGAAGTTTGGTTAGGGGTATAGAGAACAGACTGGCGGTAGAGAGCAGAGCATGACTCATTAGACCCCAAGCCTCTAACACCTGTGCTCACGGCAATAAGACAATACCCAAGGTGCCATCAGACTTCCCACAAGGCAATGACTAGACCTGGAGATTGCCAGAAATTTACCCTTAGTTATTCGCTTGATTTCTCCATAATGAGAGCAAATGAGAAAAATCCCTTTGGCACTTAGGTGTTATTCATCACCAAGGAGAAACGTCTTAATAAACAGTAGTCCAAAAATACAAATTTAATTCCAACTATTAAGAAACAAAATACACTTAGAAGCTGCTAGGTAAACTTCTGTAGAATAAACAAACCATCTGTATCTCTAAGACAATAAAAATTTTAAGCACTCGCTCATCATGACCCTACTTTCCTTACTTCAGAGAACTAACTAAAAGCAATTATAATCTGCCTATTATCAGTAAGAAGAAAATACTTTGTCGTTGCATTGTTTCAAAGAGGGCTTAGCAGGCAGGTCAAGCACTAGACCTCTGAGGGAGAACTTACACAGCAAAGACGGCTCCTTGCGATTCTGCTGGATCAGCAGCAGAACCCTCATTGTACAGCACTGTCAAAACAGGCAAACAAAGACCAACATATAGAAATAATACCTCTCAGGGCACATTTCCAGGACTGCCTGCTTTGTCTTCATGCAACGCACAAGAGTAGGGATTTTATTAGATATTCCGAAGGGGCTGCTTAGCTAGGGGGAGCAGAGGCGAAGCCCTCTAAGTGTGTGTCTGAATACAGTGCACATGTCTGACTGACTACAGTTCCATCACTCCAAGGTGCCTAGGGCAAAAGGAGCTAGGCAAAGAGCTTAAGGATTACTATGCACATAGAATCTCATTATACTGATTTAACAGGGGGGAAAAAAGAGAAATAGCTTCTGTATCCCTTCCTCTGGAGCTATGATTTCCTGGCTTTCAAGGAAGAGTGGTTCCTTGAAGAATACAAAATGTTGCCATTTCAAATTCTCACTATAGTTCAAGCCCACTGTGTAGGAATGTCCCAATACACCACCAGTCAAAGGCAACAAGCACAAACGGCAAGAGATCCTATTTAAGGAAAAGCACTTAATCCGCTGATCTAACTGTGTCCTACAGAAACAAGGGTACAACAAGAAGAGATCATATTTAGCTAATATTTTCATGTTCAGAAAACACACTCTCAGACACATTATTTCATTTATTTCTTATGTGAGTAGGTCTGATGAGACCTATCGTACAACTGAGAAAACTAAGGCTGAGAAACTTAAGCAACTCGTCCAAGATCATGCAACTAGTTAAGGCATCCAGCTTAGTCTGTAACGAGATGAGGGAGCCAGATGGTGAAGACCAATAAAAACTGTAAACCTGAGAGTCTACAAGATCTCCTGTTTATAATACCAAAAAAAATAAAAAATAAAATAAAAATTGCTGATGCAAAATTCAAATGGAGAGGGACCGCAGAAATCGAGATTACCGGTTCAGGTGTTAATTTTTATAATAAAGATTCCAGAAACCAGATACCTGAGGCAAGGACAGAAAAAAATGGGTTACTAAATGTATTATAGGCCTGCCTTGGTGATCACTTTCTTTTTCTTCTCCCTCACTTCTTCCTTCTGGGCTGAAGGAAGGCTGAGCCTAAGGCCTGAGTTCAGGCCTATGATAGGTGGAACAAGAAAGTTCCACTGACTCCTTGGGGCTCAGCCTGTTTCTAAAGTACTCAGTTAAAAGTTGGGGCTCACCTTAGAAAACACCAAAACAAAATGAAGTATATAGAATAGTGAATTATCTAAAATACAAAAAGTGAAGAATGGCACAAACAATCTGCAATATTTAGTCAGGAAACACAGAGAAACTTGACTTATTCCATCCACTCAGAAGAATCACTGTGGGGAAGCCACAGGCAAGCTAACTGTCTACATCAAAGAAAATAACTCTTTTAAAAATGAAAGTCATGCCACGGTAAAATAAGCCAGCCTAAGGTCCCCAGCACTCACCATCCCTGAGGCCCTGAAGCAGAAGCTGGTTGAAAAGTCCCTGAAAGAGTGAAGAAGCAGACAGTAGAGGCCTGGATAAGGAACCCTCACAGCAAGAGTCAATTCTCAGCCCCTGAAGGTAGAAGCCTGGATAAGGAACCCTCAAAGCAAGAGTCAACTCAGCCCCTTGTTTGTTCTTTATGAAACACACACAAACATCTACTGACCTGAAAGCATTTATTGTAAGTTAAACCTTGAAGTTATATGGACTACAACCAACATTTAAAGTCTAGAAAGCTAAGAAACAAAATGACATGAATTAAGAAAGCAATTCATAAACCTTTACAGAGTCCAACTACACATGAACTCCATTAAGTGCCTTATCCGCTCTCTTGAGTTGAGAAAACTGAAACCCTGTAGAGGAAGAATAATGGATAAATATTACACTATAATGAAATGACCAAATTAAAAAAAATCAATACTGCTAACAATCATGCCATCCCAGTAGACATCAACAAAAAATATGACTAAAATGCAGACCAGAGGATACAGTAACAAGAGCCCAGGTCTTCGAATAATCTATGGGTCAAACAGGAAAGGCTCAAAATAACTTAAACAATTCCCTGAACTGAATGAAGATAAAATTATGACATACCAAGTTTAGGGCACACAGCAGTACTAAGGGTAAACTTTTAATAATAAATGATACCATTAGAAAAGAGGGGGCCGGGCATGGTGGCTCACACCTGTAATCCCAGCACATTGGGAGGCTGCGGTGGGCAGATCACCTGAGGTCAGGAGTTCGAGACCAGCCTGGCCAACATAGAGAAACCCTGTCTCTACTAAAAATACAAAAATTAGCCAGGCATAGTGGCGGACAACTGTAATCTCAGCTACTCAGGAGGCTGAGGCAGGAGATTCGCTTCAGCCTGGGAGGCAGAGGTTACAGTGAACAGAGATTGCAGTGAGCAGAGAACGAGTCACTGCACTCCAGCCTGGGCTACAGAGCCAGACCCCATCTCAAAAAAAAGGAAAACAGACACTTTCCAATTTTTACTAAGCTAGTATTACCCTGATAACACCAGCAAGGACAAAAAAAAAAAAAATTACAGACTACTACCTCTCATAAATACAATACAAACACAAAAGTAATTAACAAAATATTAGCAAACAAACTTTAACAATATATAAAAAGAGTTATACATCCTAACCAAATGGGGTTTATTCCAGGGATGCAAAGCTGGTTCAATATTCAAAAACCAATCAATGTAATCCATTACAGTTGATGTAAAAATGCATTCAGGTATTTATAAAAACCAGGGACAGATAAAAAATTCCTCAACTTCAAAGAGAACAACTACCAAAAAACCTACAACTAACATCAAATTTAGTGGGGAAAGACCTAATGCTTGTTCACTTTAGATCTATAACAAGACAAGCACTTACACTCTCACTACCACTATTCAGCACAGTACTGAAGTTCCTGCCAGCATAATAAGGCAAGAAAAGTAAAAGGTATATCAGAAAGTAATTAATAAAACTGTCCCTGTTTATAGATGGCATGCTTGTATAGATGACATGTATACAAAATCCCAAGGAATCTAAACAAAAACTGCTAGCAGTCAACTCTCCAAAGTTGAAGACCACCATGTAAAAAACAAACAAACAAACAAACAAATAAACAAACACAAAAAAACAGTATTTCAATATACTAACAATGAACACATGGAAAGCAAAATTACAATGTTATGTATAATGTCTCAGGGAAATGAAATATTTAGATGCAAATCTAACAAAACATGTATAGGACCTGTATGCTAAAAACTACAAAATACTGGTGGAAAGAAACAAAAAATGATCTAAATAAAAGGAAAGGCATATAGCATTCATCAATGGGAAAGTTCAATATAGGAAAAATATCAATCTCCCAAAATTGGTATGGAGATTTAACATATGGGACAGGCACAGTGGCTTATGCCTGTAATTCTAGCACTTTGGGAAGGAAAGGTGGAGAATGGCTTGTGTCCAGGTGTTCAAGACCAGCCTGGGGAACATAGTGACATCCTGTCTCTACAAAACATAAAAATATTTATCATAATTCCTATCAAAATCCCTACAAGATTTTTGTAAATACATTCAAGATTGTTCTAAAAATTTCCACGGAAAGGAATAGAATACCTGAAACTAAAACAATTGTTAAAAATAACACATAAGAAGAATCACTCTACCTGATTTCAAAACTTACTAGATAGCTATGCTGTAATCAATACAGTAAGGGATTAGCGAAGGGATAGACACGCAGATCAGTGGACAGAATAGAGAACCTAGAAACAGTCCCACAAAACTATGGTCAACTGATATTTGACAAAGATCCAAATGCAAGTCAATGTTAGAAGAAAAGCCTTTTAAACAGTGTTGAAGCAATTAGAGTATTCATAGGAAAAAATAAATAAACCTCAACCTAAACCTCATACTTACACAAAAAATAATTCAAAATAGGTCATGTATTTAAATGTAAAATATAAAGCTTAACTTTCTGATGAAGACATACGAGCCAATCTTCAGAAGCTAGGGTTTTTTTGAAGAGTTTCTTACACATGACATCAAAAGCATAATCTATAAAATAAAATGTTGATAAATTTGACTTCACCAAAATTAAAAAACCTTTGCTCTGCAAAGCACCCTGTTATAATAATGAAGAAACAAGCTCCAGACTGAGAAAATATTTGCAAACCATATATCTGAGAAAATACTCATATCTAGAATATATAAAGAACATTTCAAAACTTATCAGTAAAAATAAAACAATCCAAAAGACATGGGCAAAAGACATGATTAGACAAAGAGGGCATACAAATGGCAAATAACCACATAAAAATGTCTGACATCACTAACCATTAGGGATATGCAAATTCAACACAATGAGATATCATTATACACCTATAACACCCATATTAAAAAACAGCAACAATTCCAAATCCTGGCAAGATGCCGTTTCCCTCATACACCACTGCTGGGAATGTACAATGGTACAGTCACTCTGGAAAAGGCTGACATTTCTTAAAAACCAAACAAACACTTATTATAAAACCCAGCAATTGCAATCCTAAGTATTTATCCCACAGAAATGAAAATGTATGTCCACACAAAACACCTGTAAATAATCGTTCCTAGCAGCTTTATTTGTAATAGCCCAAAAGTAAAAAGAATCAAAATGTTTCTCATTAAGTAAATGACAAAACAAACTCTGATACGTCCACACCATGGAATACTATTAGGTAACAATAAGGAATAAACATTTGTACAAGCAAGCAACAAGTTTGATGGACAGCATTACAGTGAGTTTTAGAAGTCAACCTCAAAACGCCACATACCGTATGATTTAATATATAGAGAGAGTATATTTATTTGATTTATATTTTATATAAAAATGTGTAATAACATTTATATAATAATTTTTGAATGAATAAAATTTATAAAGATGGAAGGCAGATGAGTAGCTGCCAGGAGTTAAGACAATGGAGGAGAGGATAGGGAAGGTAGTAGGAGTTATTTAAAGGGGTGGCAAAAGGGAGCTCCTTGTGATGATCAAACAGTTCTGTTTCATTGCAGTGACGGCTACATAATGTACATATGTGAAAGAATGGCACAGAGCTAAACACATATATTGTACTAGCTGAAGGTCACCCTAGATCTCTCTACACTATCTTGGCAACTTCCTGTAAATCTGCAATTATTTCCAAACTTAAAAGTAACAAAAAATAATAGATTTTAAAAACCTACACAACTTGTAGAAGGTTACAAGATAAGTAGCTGACACCTCCTGAATTTTGGTTAGACGGACCCCACGTTTTGTTGTTTCGTTGTGGACAGTCTTGCTCTTTCACCCAGGCTGGAGTGCAGTTGTAAGATCACAGCTCACTTCAGCCTCAAACTTCTGAACTCAAGGGATGTTCCCACCTCAGCTTCCCCAGTAGGTGGGACTACAGGTGCATGCCACCACACCTGGCTAATTTTTTATTTTTGTAGTGTCAGGGTCTTGCAGTGTTGCCAAAGCTGGTCTTGAACGCCTGCTGTGGTTTTATTTCTACCAAAAGCACCAACTCTGATGTCTTATCTTCTGAAGATTATTTAGTCAATAAAACCAATGGTGTTGAAAAGATGTGGGGAGGGGGGAGTCCACTTCAAATGTAAACACGAAAGTCAAATAAAGTAGGCTAACTCAATTGTGCAGACAATTGAATGTCGTCGTGCTGGATGTATAGTTTATCTAATGCTCCTTCCCTAGACAGTGTTAAGAAAAAGGAGGAAAGCAGGGAATGGGACTTGTATTTCACAGAATCCTCTGAAGTGGAAGACAAATGTAATCCAATAAATATTGCTTTAGAGATGCACTTGGAGCAGAGACTAATAATGACAGGGTTTACCTGGGGGCTCTCTTAATTCATATGTCTTTGGTTACAGGTGTTCCCCAGGAACCTGGGGTTGCTACTGTACCTGGGAGGGCATGGGCATCAAGGAAGCCACTGTGTGTTCACGTATACACACAAACAAACACAAACACACACACACACACACACCCTTGTTTAGTCACAAACCCTTAAAAGAGAACAAATATTTAATTCCCTTGTAAAACAGATGAATGCTTTATAATTTACTAGCAGCTGCTGGCAGCAATGCGCCCTGCTCTCACATTCCTATTAAGCAAGCTGTGGTTGATTTATTAAAAGCTTAGATACATCAAAACAAATGGCTGAGACATCATTACAGTACTATTTACAATCCCTTAATGGGGTTACGGATAGGGGCAATGCAGTACAAGCTGCAATTGTCTTTCCTTCTGTTAGAAGGAGGTCGTATTTTCAGGTAAAAAAAAAAAAATCTAATCATGTTAAGGAAGGAGGAAGGTCCCTATTCCTGTGAGGGTATGGGAGCTACCTGTGGCTTACAGCAAACCATGGGATCTATGACAAGACTCTTGACAGTCTCTAATGGCTTACAGGACAAAGTACAGATAGCTGTTCTCTCTGTCCCTTGCCTCAGTTTCTCTCTCTGTAGAATCAGAACCTCCGACCAACAACTTTTACTCCAAAGTAATAAATCCAGTGCAAAGGGGGAATGCCCTCAGAGGAAACTAAAGGAAGAACTTCAGAAGTGATAAAAGGAGGATTGCCTGGTACTTGGGTGAGAATACAGCAAGAGCAAGAGTAGAGCTGTTTTCAGAGGCGACAGATGAAGTGCCAGCTCAGGCCTCTACAAGTGTAGAGCCCTCCAACTTCCCGTTCTCTGTCCTAAACCTTTATCTGTGGCTCCCTCCTTGCTCTCACGTTCAAGTGTTCAGCTTTCTACTCTTGCCCACCTCGCAAAGTATGATCTGAGCAAAAGCTTGATTCTTCTAGTCTTTTATTCTCTAGTATGAAAGTAAGCTCGTAGGTCCTCGTTCCAGGGACACTGGCCTTTTGAACAACAAATCAAACTAAAAGAAAAAAAAGTAGGTCAGGGAAGCAGGACATAATGAAGAAGGCCAAGTAGATCCTCAGAGATGTACTAGTGCTGAGGGCCAGAGACAAACCCTGTTTTAAAGACTATGGTGTAGCAAAATAGATATTATACTCTGAACTCACTACACTAAGAGCAAACTGCAAAGTTTTCCCCATGACCTACAAGGAATGACAGAACTTGCTGCAGGACAGGAATCTCAGGCCCACCATCTACAATACGACATTGCGAACTCCTCAAAGGCAGAATGCTAGGTCTTTTTCCTCTCTGTATCCCCACACTTAGTGTAATACCTCAGGAACTGAGTCAGTCATGAATTAAAGGATGAATTAATGAATTAAAAACCCTTATTCTACGGATTTAGTACTCTATAACTTTTGATCTCTACATCGTATGTTCTATTAAACCAGCCTGAAAGACAGGACAAGTAATAATATTTAAAGCAACTATGCATGTACTGGGGGATAGGGAAGAGGGGAAAAATTAAGAAAAGCAGGACAAATTTTTTAAAATGCCTTAAGGTACATTTCAAGGTGAAGAGCTTGGGCTCTGCTACTGGATTGCCTGGATTTTAGTACTGCCTCAACCACTTGCTACTATATAACTTTGCTCAAATGACTTAGCTTAGCCAGGCGCGGTGGCTCAAGCCTGTAATCCCAGCACTTGGGGAGGCTGAGGCGGGTGGATCACGAGGTCAAGAGATCGAGACCATCCTGGTCAACATGGTGAAACCCCGTCTCTACTAAAAATACAAAACATTAGCTGGGCATGGTGGCGCATGCCTGTAATCCCAGCTACTCAGGAGGCTGAGGCAGGAGAACTGCTGGAACCCAGGAGGTGGAGGTTGTGGTGAGCCGAGATCGCGCCATTGCACTCCAGCCTGGGTAACAAGAGTGAAACTCCGTCTCCAAAAAAAAAAAAAAAAAAATGACTTAGCTTATTCCATATTGCTTTGCCATCTGTAAAATGAGAAACATTAACACCTAGATTAGAAAGCTGCTGTGGAGGCTGGGTATGGTGGCTTATGTCTGTAATCCTAGCACTGTGGAGGCCAAGACGGGTGGATCACTCGAGGCCAGGAGTTCGAGACCAACCTGGCCAACATGGTGAAACCCCATCTCTACCAAAAACACAAAAATTAGCCAGACATGGTGCCGCACATCTATAATTCCAGCTACTCAGAAGGCTAAGGCATGAGAATTACTCGACCCCAAGAAGCAGAGGTTGCAGTGAGCCAAAATCATGTGACTGCACTCCACACTGGGTAACAGAGGAAGGCTCTTGTTTCCCAAAAAAATGGGAAGAAAACTGCTGCGGGGATTAAATGAAACAATACCTGTGAAGTGCTTAGAGTAACATCCGACCCACAATGAGTGCTCAAAATATGTTGGTATTTATTATCTATATCATATTATGGATTCTGGGCCCAATGCCAGGCATATATTAAAGAAAGAGGGAGTCAACTAAAGGAAGCATATGACAAGAGAAGTCCAGTGGCTCAAGTCTCTGCAAAGTCACCTTCCAAATATTGTTCTTAGAAATTCTGGCTGACTGCAAACCCAAAAAAAGCCACAGAGTAATGAGATTGCCAAAAAGGCTAACTAATGTGGTCTTGGCTAACATTAAGAGAGTCAGAGCGTCCAGAATAATCATAGAGTGGTCAACTATGTTTTTTTCTCTGCACTCACAGACTACATCTGTCAGTGGTGAACTTCATGAATATCAGTATGCCTGGATGCAAAATGCATGCAGAATGTATTAACAAAAGGCACAGACAAAAAAAAAAAAAAAAAAAAAAAAAAAATCCTAAAGAAACTTCAAAGAAATCATAAAACTTGAGAGTGACAAGGGAGGGAAATCGCCCTTTAGTATGAATCCTCATCCTGTCATAAGGCAACAGGGGAACAGTGAAGCTCATCACCATGAACCTCTTAAAAGCAGGAACTGTGTATCATTAGTGTTACCTCAAGTGGCTGCCCAGAACCAAAATGTCCACAGTTAGTGTCAGAACATAATCACAGCCGCAGGCAACTGCATCCCAGGAGTTGTGCTGACTACATCAGCACTGCCTTTGATTGGATTGGTGGAAACAGAGAAGAGGAAGGAGTACAGAAGAAATAATCTGGGAGGTCTAGACAAGCTCGTTTCACCTCCAGGTTGCTCTAGGGTCAGCAGAGGGCCACTCAATGTGGCGACAGTTTCCCAGCACAGCTTTAGAGAACTGGACCCACCCTTCATTTGCAAACATTCCCCTCCCTGCTATGGTTTCTGCAGGAATAGGCCAAAATTACCAAATTTCATTTTCCAGATTTATTTCTGATTCATGTAATTGTAGTCAGTTACAAACCAAGGATGCACTAAATGCCCAGGGATGACATGCTTTTCATGCACATTTACTTCACGCAAGAGCATTACTGTGGCAGACAACACCTACTAGCTGAGAAGGGTGTTGTCCCTTCTCAGCTAATAACAATAGAGCCCAAGTTTATGAGAGAGGCAGTGAGACCAGCCTCAGGAAATCAAGCAGGAGTGATCTAAGGCAATGAGGTTTTCTTGATTCTCAGTTGGATGGCAGGGATAAGGGAATGGTAATGTGACCCAAGTCTAGCCAATGAAATATAAAGGCAAGTCTTCTGTAGGCTTTGAGGAAAAATCACTTTCTCTGATACGAAGGAGAAAAAAGTACCAGGAAGATTCTTTTGCTCCTGTCATCCCGTCTTCTTGTTTTAAATGCCACAAAGAAATTATTCTGAAACAACAGCAGCCATCTTATAACAATGAGGTCAAAAGCCTGAAGGTGAATTCTCATACACTTTGAAGAGCAGAGGGAAACAAAGGATGAAAACCACCTCTGAATAAACCCTGGACCTTCTATTCCCAACTTCTTGCCACCACACTTCTTAGATAGGTTTTCCATTACTCACAACTGAAAGCATCCTGTTTATGCCCATTTCTACAATACTATTATGTCCATTTCACAGGACCAGAAAAATGAATTTTTAGAAATTTGGGCCAGGCACAGTGGCTCACGCCTATAATCCCAGCACTCTGGAAGGCCGAGGCGGGCGGATCACGAGATCAAGAGATTGAGACCATCCTGGCCAACACGGTAAAACCTCGTCTCTAGTAAAAACACAAAAATTAGCTGGGCATGGTGGTACATGCCTGTAGTCCCAGCTACTTGGGAGGCTGAGGCAGGAGAATTGCTTTAACCGAGAAGGCGGAGGTTGCAGTGAGCCGAGATTGCGCCACTGCACTCCAGGCTGGCCCCTGTCGAAAGAGCAAGACTCGGTCTCAAAACAAAAAAAAGAAATTTAAATAATTTTATAGGACTGGGAGAGACCACACTGTGCACAGAACATGTTGTTAGGTACTACGTAACACAATTCAGAGTCAAATGGAAGGAGAGTAGATGGATTAAGATTCCCAAATGCTAGAGCTAAGATCTACCGACAAGACTAAAGGAATTCAAACATTCCATCCACCATGCTCTAAGAAACAACAAATCTAGAGAGCTGAGGTCCCAGGGGTGCAGCTTGTGTTCTTGAAAAACCCTGAGTGTTTCACTTAGTCAAATATTATGCTTCTGCTTTTTAAATATTTCCATTTAAATGTAGATTTTGACCTTCTCTCCAATGAAATATTAATATGAGTATAAAATATATATTACTCATATCTGAAAGAAGGTCTCTTTCCAGTTACTGTCATGTTTCCTCTCTGGTGTCTTGGAATGACTTCTGAAAACCATGACAGTTTTATCTGCTGCACCCATCTCTGCCAAATGTCTCACTGAATGATCGAAAGCTAGAAGACCACATCCTTCTCAGGCACATTTTGAATTTGTTTGTGTGTGTCTGTTTAACTTATTTCATTCCGTTATCAGTAAGATTGGTTTCCTTATAGCAATATCCATTTAAGTACTGGGTGGGCAAAAATGAAAACTCTCCAGCAATACAATACAAAGGAAAGGCTAATTTCATTTGAAATATTTCCTTTCCTAAATAAGTAGCCTATACTAAGATTAACTGGGGTTTCTATTTCTTTCTAATAACTGTAGCCCATTAAATAGAATGGAAGATTTTTTTTGAACCACACATTGTTCTACTGATTCAGCTTTATCATCTTCAGTATTCAATCAGCCCAATGATGACTAGGGGAATAAGCAGAGTAACAAGGATTGGTTGATATGTGAATTTTCCCCTATTTATTTCTATCACACTCTTAATAACTCTCACATGATACAAAGATACTATTTATCAGGCCGCTTGAAAAGCAAAACTATCCCCAGCATTGACCGCTCAAGTAAAATGAAGATTGTACTCAAGAGCTGAAATATGTAGTTTTACATCCCATCTTCTTAGCTGTGAACCTTCATGCAAATTCCTTCACCTCTCTGAATTTCAGTTTCCTCATCTCTAAAATGGACACAGCATGTTTACTTCATAGTTGTGCTGCAAAGATGTACTGATTACCATTTGAGCTAGGGCCATCAGAAGGTTACCTCACAGGTAAACAAAACATCTCAGAAACTAGCCTCTGAGGAAATCTAAAATATTAACATTCCACCTAGTACTCTACAAGGAGGTCAACCATCAAAAACCACAGATTACTGCTTTGTCTGTATCAGCCCCATTCATTCCTTTATTCGTGCCACTTAACATTTTTACTCATTCAGCAGAGATTTATACTGCACATCTGCTATTTTCCAGGCATTATATCAACTATTCAGTGTTGAACAATGCAGCATGTTTCCTGTTCTCATGAAGTTTATAATCTTCTCTAACAGATTTCCTAAATTTTGACCTGTTGTTGAAAAACTCTGCCCTAAGAACAAGCCCCTATGCAATCCCTCCCCAATTTTCATTATTCTCCATTCCAACACGAATGCCCCTCCACTAGTCCTGGGACCTAAAAAATCAATTTTATTTGGTTTGCCCCTTTATATTATCATGTGACACTTATTTAATTTATCCATGAGATATTTACTGACCTTGCAGGTCCATCGCAAGAGTTGAAGACTACCTGACTTTAACTGTTATTCTGAGTACCTCTCTTTCAGCTCTGGATCCTATCCTTAAATCACAACTTCATCTTACTTCCAGACAGCTCTGAGTCACCTGTCACTGAATGTAATATAGGTACTAACTGCAGCCCTTTGCCCAGACTGCCTGGATACCTTCCTGCCCCCAGCTGGTACTTCCTCCATTATCGGCCTACAACAGAGAAATACTACACTCAAGCCCCCAAAATCTCTGAGTAAACCCTATCCATCATGCCTGGCTATCAGTGAGGTTTTATACCTCTCGAAAGCCCTGAGCTGAGACAAGCAACCAGCAGAGAGCCAGCCATTAGGGATTCGCTGCCATTTATCTATTTTTGGTGATGCTACCCCTGTGCCCTTGAGTCAAAGCACATGAATCAAGTCCAGTTGCTGAGATCACAGGACCAGAAGCTCAAACACTTAACTTTAGGTCACTGACTAAAGGAACACTCCCAGTGAAAATACATTCAACCCACCCAAATAGGTAAAATAAGAAACACTCACTGGTATTACTGATGGTTTAGGGCTGGAGAGTTTGAACAAAGTAAACTACTTTTGAAAGTCTTCCTTTGAAATTTCCACCAGCATCACAGGACACAAAGAGGGGCAAAAAATATCCCACTACTTCCCTGTCACACACTTCTGTGATGAAAATTCAATGGTCCATTTTAATCATTTACTTCACAACAACAGGAAACTCTGGGTGTTTCTCAAAGACGAATAATCTTAAGGCTCTGAGGAAATTCTTAAAGAATATGTTATGAACAATAACAGCAATCAACACATAGCGTCCTAAGTATGTGCTTTGAAGAGACTCACGCTAATTAGGACAAGTTTATCTGCTTACATGTTCCTTACAAAATCAAACTTGTGAGTATATACAAGGACAATCAGAGATGGCCAAATAGGAACAGCTCTGGATTGCAGTTCCCAGCAAAAACGCAGAGGCTGCTGCAAGGGATCTCCAGGCAAGCAGGGTCTGGAGTGGACCTCCGGCAGTCCTATAGCAGAGGTGCCTTAATGTCAGAAGAAAAACTAAGAAACAGAAAGAAATAACTTCATCGTCAACAAAAAGGACATCCAGAGACGCCATCTGAAAGCCACCAACTACAAAGACCACAGGTAAATGAATCCACAAAGATGGCAAGAAACCAGTGCACAAAGGATGAAAATACCCAAAACCAGAACACCTCCCCTCCTCCAAGGAATCACAACTCCTCACCAGCAAGGGAACAGGGCTAAATGGAGAATGAGTCTAATGAAATGACAGAAACAGGCTTCAGAAGGTGGGTAATAACAAACTTCTCTGAGCTAAAAGAACATATTCTAACACAATGCAAACAAACTAAGAACCTTGAGAAAAGGTTTGACGAAATGCTAACGAGAATAAGCAGCTTAGAGAGGAATATAAATGAATTGATGGAGCTGAAAAACACAACGCGAGAACTTCAAAAAACATACACAATATTCAATAGCCGAATCGACCAATCAGAAGAAAGGATATCAGAGATTGAAGATCAACTCAATGAAATGAAACAAGAAGGCAAGATTAGAGAAAAAAGAGTATAAAGAAATGAACAAAGCCTGCAAAAAATATGGGATTATGTAAAAAGACCTAATCTACATTTGATAGGTGTACCTGAGTGTGACGGACAGAATGAATTAAAGCTGGAAAACACTCCTCAGGATATTATCCAGGAGAACTTCCCTAACCTAGCAAGGCAGGCCAATATTCAACTCCAGGAAATACAGAGAACAACACAAAGATATTCCTCAAGAAGAACAACCCACAGGCATGTAATCGTTAGATTCACCAGGGTTGAAATGAAAGAAAAAATGCTAAGGGCAGCCAGAGAGAAAGGTCAGGTTGCCCAAAAAGGGAAGTCCATCAGACTGATAGCATATCTCTCAGCAGAGACCCTACAAACCAGAAGAGAGTAGCGGCCAATATTCAATATGCTTAAAGAAAGGAACTTTCAACCCAGAATTTCATATCCAGCCAAACTAAGCTTCATAAGCAAAGGAGAAATAAAATCCTTTACAAACAAGCAATTGCTCAGAGATTTCATCACCACCAGGCCTGCTTTACAAGAGCTCCTCAAAGAAGGACTAAACATATAAAGGAACAACCAGTACCAGCAACTCCAAAAACAAACAAAATGGTAAACCGCATCAACACAATGAAGAAACTTCATGAACTAACAGGCAAAACAACCAGTGAGCATCAAAATGGCAGGATCAAATTCACATATAACAATATTAAACTTAAATGTAAACGGGCAAAATGCCCCAATCAAAAGACACAGACTGGCAAACTGGATAAAAAGTCAAAACCCATCGGTGTGCTGTATTCAGGAAACCCATCTCAGACACAAGGATACACATAGGCCCAAAATAAAGGGATGGAGGAAGATTGACCAAGCAAATGGAAAGCAAAATTTGCAATCCTAGTCTCTGATACAATCGACTTTAAACCAACAAAGATCAAAAGAGACAAAGAAGGGCATTACATAATGGTAAAAGGATCAATGCAACAAGAAGAGCTAATGATCCTAACTATGTACGCACCCAATACAGGAGCACCAGACACATAAAGCAAGTTCTTAATGACCTACAAAGAGACTTAGACTCCCAAACAATAGCAGTGGGAGACTTTCACACTCCACTGTCAATATTAGGCAAATCAATGAGACAGAAAATTAACAAGGATATCCAGGACTTGAACTCGGACCTGAATCAAGCGAACCTAATAGACATATACAGAAATCTCCAACCCAAATCCACAGAATATACATTTTTCTCAGCACCAAATTGCACCTACTCTAAAACTGACCACATAATTGGAAGTAAATCACTCCTCAGCAAATGCAAAAGAACGGAAATCATAACAAACAATCTCTCAGACCACAGTGCAATCAAATTAGAACTCAAAATTCAGAAATTAACTCAGAACCACACAACTTCATGGAAAGTGAACAACTGGCTCTTGAATGTGGACTGGATAAATTATGAAATGATGGCAGAAATAAAGATATTCTTCAAAACCAACGAGAACGAAGACACAATGTACCAGAATCTCTGGGACACGTTTACAGCACTGTCTAGAGGAAAATTTATAGCAATAAATGCACACATGAGAAGTAAGGAATGATCCAAAACGGATACCCTATTGTCAAAATTGAAAGAGCTAAAGGAGGAAGATCAAAAAAACTCAAAAGCTAGCAGAAGACAAGAAATAACTAAGATCAGAGCAGAACGGAAGGAGATAGAGACACAAAAAAAACCCTTCAAAAAAACAATAAATTGAAGAATTGGTTTTATGAAAAGATCAACAAAATAGACCACTAGCCAGATTAATAAAAAATAAAAGAGAAGAATCAAATAGATTCAATAAGAAATGATAAAGGGGATATCACCACAGATTCCAAAGAAGTACAAACTACCATCAGAGATTTCCACAAACAACTCTATGCACATAAACCAGTAAGCCTGGAAGAAATGGATAAACTCCTGGACACTTGCACCTACCAAGCCTAAACCAGGAAGAAGTCAAAACCCTAAATAGACCAATAACAAGGTCTGAAGTTGAGGCAGCAATTAATAGCCTACCAACTAAAAAAAGCCCAGGTCCAGATGGGTTCACAGCAGAATTCTACCAGACATACAAAGAGGAGCTGGTACCACTGCTTCTGAAACTATTCCAAACAATCCAAAAAGAGGGAATCCTTCCCAAATCATTTTATGAGACCAATATCATCCTGATACCAAAGTCCAGCAGAGACTCAACAAGAAAAGAAAATTTCAGGCCAATATCCATGATGAACACAGATACAAAAATCTTCAATAAAATACTGGCAAACTGATTGCAACAGCACATCAAAAAGCTTATCCATCATGATCAGGTAGGCTTCATCCCAGGGATACAAGGCTGCTTCAACACATGCAAGACTATAAACGTAATTCACCACGTAAACAGACCCAAAAACAAAAACCACATGATTATCTCAACAGATGCAGAGAAGGCCTTCGACAAAATTCAACAGCACTTTATGCTAAAAACTCTGAATAAACTAGGTAGCAACAGAACATATCTCAAAATAATAAAAGCTATTTACGACAAACCAACAGCCAATATCATACTGAATGGGCAAAAACTGGAAGCACTCCCTTTGAAATCTGGCACTGGACAATGATGCCCTCTCTCACCACTCCTATTCAATATAGTATTGGATGTTCTAGCCAGAGCAATCAGGCAGGAAAAAGAAATAGAGGTGTTCAATTGGGAAAGGAGGAAGACAAATTGTCTCTGTTTGCAAATGACAGGATTGTATATTTAGAAGACCCCATCATCTCAGCCCAAAATCTCCTGAAACTGATAAGCAACTTCAGCAAAGTCTCAGGATAGAAAATCGATGTGCAAAAATCACAAGCATTCCTATACACCAATAACAGACTTAAAGAGAGACAAATCAAGAACGAATTGCCATTCACAGTTGCTACAAAGAGAATAAAATACCTAGGAATACAACTAATAAATGATGTAAAGGGCCTCTTCAAGGAGAACTACAAACCACTGCTCAGTGAAATAAGAGAGGACACAAACAGATAGAGAAACATTCTATGCTCATGGTTAAGAATCAATATTGTGAAAATGGCAATACTGCCCAAAGTAATTAACAGATTCAATGCTATCCCCATCAATCTACCAATGACCTTCTTCGCAGAACTGGAAAAAACCACTTTAAACTTCATATGGAACCAAAAGAGAGCACGCATAGCCAAGACAATCCTAAGCAAAAAGAACAAAGATGGAGGCATCACGCTATCTGATTTCAAACTATACTACAAGGCTACATTAATCAAAACAGCATGATACTGGTACCAAAACAGAGATATAGACCAATGGAACAGAACAGAGGCCGCGGAGGCAACGCAACACATCTACAACCATCTGATCTTTGACAAACCTGACAAAAACAAGCAATGGGGAAAGGATTCCCTGTTTAATAAATGGTGTTGGGAAAACTGGTTAGCAGTGTGCAGAAAGCAGAAGCTGGACCCCTTCCTGACACCTTACACTAACATTAACTCCAGATGGAATAAAAACTTAAAACATGAGACCTAACACCATAAAAACCCTAGAAGAAAACCTAGGCAAAAGCATTCAGGACATACACATAGGCAAGGACTTCATGACCAAAACACCAAAAGCGTTGGCAGCAAAAGCCAAAATAGACAAATGGGACCTAATTAAATGCCAGAGCTTTCTACAGCAAAAGAAACAATCATTAGAGTGATCTGACAACCAACATAATGGGAAAAGATTTTTGCAATCTACCCATCTGACAAAGGACTTACATACAGAATCTACAAAGAACTAAAACAAATTTAAAAGGAAAAAAAAAAAAAAACATTCAAAAGTGTGGGAGAAGTATATGAACAGACACTCTTCAAAAGAAGATAATATATGAGGCCAACAAACATATGAAAAAATGCTCATCATCATCTAATGATCTAATGATCATTAGAGAAATGCAAATCAAAACTACATTGAGATAGCATCTCACAGCAGTTAGAATGATGATCATTAAAAAATCTGGAGACAATAGATGCTGGAGAGGGTGTGGAGAAATGGGAACACTTTACATTGTTTGTGGGAGTGCAAATTGGTTCAACCATTGTGGAAGACAGTGTGGCGATTCCTCAAGGACCTAGAGATAGAAATTCCATTTGACCCAGAAATCCCATTACTGGGTATATATCCAAAGGATTATAAATCATTCTATTATAAAGACATATGCACACGTATGTTCACTGCAGCACTGTTCACAATAGCAAAGACTTTGAACCAACCCAAATGCCCATCAATGATAGACTAGACAGGGAAAATGTGGCACATATACACCATGGAATACTATGCAGCCATAAAAAACGATGAGTTCGTGTCCTTTGTAGGGACATGGATGAACCTGGAAACCATCATTCTCAGCAAACTGACACACAAACAGAAAATCACACACTGCATGTTCTCACTCATAGGTGGGTGTTGAACAATGAGAACACCTGGACACAGGGAGGGGAGCATCACACACTGAGGTCTGTCGGAGAGGACCAGGGGAGGTACAGTGGGGGATAGGGAGTTGGGGAAGGATAACATGGGGAGTAATGCCAGATATAGGTGATAGGGATGGAGGCAGCAAACCACATTGCCATGTATATACGTATGCAACAATCCTGCATGTTCTTCACATGTACCCTAGAGCCTAAAGTGCAATAAAAAATATATTTTAAAAATCTAACTTTCTTATGTTAACATTTCATTCACTTCTTTGCAAGTCTTATTTTAAAAATCCATTGTATGTACCAAACCATAATATTAAAATGCCAACATATTTCTAGATAAGATATTCTTAAACATCATTCAGGTTTCTTGATTTAAAAAAAAATTCTAGATAAGGCATTCTCAAACCAAAATGCATGCATGAGCTAGAAATCTCAGAAGTTACATAAAACTTTTCCTGAACTCACAGCTTTCTCTGTGCTGAATATAAATATAAATAGAAAACAAACACCCATATGCCTACTATTTAGATTCAAAATTGTTAATACTTTGCCAAATTTGTGTTATCTACACACTTGTCTCTCTCATGGAACCATATGAAAGTGAATCGCAGATAATGACATTTCATGAACTACTTACTAAGCATCTCCTAAGAATAAAGACATTCTCCTAACCCAACCAAAATCCTGTTTTCACACCTAAGACATTAAGTTCCTAATGTTATCTGATAGCCAGTCCATATTCAAATTTCCACAACTGCCTCAAACATCTTTTACAAAAGTTACTGCTTTTAAGCCAGATCCCACCAAGGTTTGTACACTGAATTTGACTGTTACGTTTCCTTACTCTCTTGTAATACGGAATAATAACCACCAGCATTTTTTTGTTTCGTTAACACTGGCTTTTTAAAAAGATCAGACAGACAGACTAGTTTTCTTGAAAATGACCCACATTTTGGATTTGTCTGTTTCTTCCTGATGTAGATTAATTGCTTCTAACCCTTGTATTTTCTGTAAACCTAGTATTAAGTTTGGATATTTGTCCCTACCCAAACCTGATGCTGAATTGTAATCCCCAGTGCTGCAGGTGGGAGCACCATGGCTTGGTGCTGTGTTTGTGATAGTGAGTTCTTGCAAGATCTGGTCATTTGAAAGTATGTGGTACCTCCCCCACATGCTCTCTTGCTTGCTCCTGCTTTCGCCATGTGATGTGCCAACCCCTCTCCTCCTCCTAGAAGCTAAGCAGATGCCAGCACCATGCTTCCTGTAAAGCTTGCAGAACCATGAGCCAATTAAACTTCTTTTCCTTAATAAATTACTCAGTGTCAGTCATTTCTTCACGGCCATGCAAGAGCAGCCTAATACACCTTGTTAGATTAACATTAAACATTTTTGCCAAAAATTTTTGGTGATGCTAAGTATTTCATCACATCAGGAAGCTTCTACTGTCAGGCTATCCTACCATCATGATGCTAAGTTTGACCACTTTGTTAAGGTGGTGACCACCATTGCAAGGGTATACTTTCCCCTTTTCTGGTAAGCTGATGCTTATTCTCTAACAAGATTATTCTGTTCCCCAACATGCTTTCAACTAGTTTTGCATTAATGGCACTTGTCTGATCAAATTTTCACTGCAGGATGCAAATGCTGATATTTGGTTTCCTTCTATATTTTATTTGCTAGCATTCATTTGTAAGGTAGAGCTTTGTCTTATCAATCATGAAAGAACTAGTTTCTCAGTAAAGACAGGGTGTTTGTTTCATTTAATTTACAATTTATAGAATGGGAAGTTGACATCATAGTCACCTCCAATGATGCCCAGAGTGTCTCTCTCTCTCCCTATCTCTCATCATTATAAGTTCACAAATTTTTATTTGTTCAATGTTTTACACTCAATTGTAGTAATTCTCTTTAATGCACAAATTGTATGAAATCTGACCCATGAAAGCCCCTTCAAGCTGTGGAGCCCAGTGCTCTTACCCCACCCACACACATATTACACTGAAGTGAGCTCAACAAAACCATAGTTATTTGCTTAATCTCCACATCCTTTAGCCTTCACAGTGCTTCTCCTAGTGGAACACTTAACAAGTATTTGTTTTTATAAAGCACTTCCTCTATAGATATCAGACATTTTAAATTAGTCCTAAACAAATGAAACAGCTATTAATAAGCTCAAGGCTTCACGAGAATCTTAATTTTGTTTCAGAGCTTAATCTGAACAAAAGCAATAGATACTAATAAAACATGTAATTTAACTCTGAGAAATGCTTTTTGGAAGACAAAGAGATTTCTATGTTTCCTCAATAGTTCTCCTTCAGTACATATCTACTTGCTGACATACAATCAAAGTATAATATGTGAATCAACAGAACCCTAAAACAATTGGGAATATTTAAGTTAGAGAGGAAAAACTGTTAGCAAAGTAATGGTTTTCAAAGATGCTGCCCACCCCCCACCAGAGTTTCTGACTCAGTGAGTCTAGAGTAAAACCAGTGAATTTGCCTTTCTAACAAGTTCCCAGGTGACGCTGAAGCTGTTGGTCCAGGGACCACACTCTGAAAACCACTGTTCTACAATGATTCCCATTTTTTCGCTCCCTCTTTATCTTTCCCCATCCCCCCATCTCCTCCACCTCCATGAAGCTTCTGGACCTCTTCAACTTCACTCTCCTGCTGTATTTCGATTACCTACAAAGCACGAAACAACAACAAATGCAGGAGGCCACTACATCATTCGGGAGCCAATGAGGAACAGAACTTGAGATGTTGACGTGATTATTCTGCCTTAAGACCTGCATTTCCTGATACCCCCACTCCTACTATTCTTCTACAACTATCCTTACAAAGAAGAAAGTATTTAACTGGGAATGGGGAGAGATGCCCCAAAACTAGATCTCTGGTTTTTATGTAACTCTCTAAAATAATATACTCTTCAGATTAACGTCTTGTTTAGCAATCTACAATCCCAACCAAACCATCCTTAATTCCATTACTTGGGAAACAGAAAATAAGATCCCATTATAGAAAAAACTTGGGGATTAAGTCATATTCAACCTATTTGATCTACATATCTATGCCTATAATCTGGAATAAAAAAAGTGATTTAAAAAATTCCACTGACATTAACTGAGCTACTGCTGTGCTCCAGAAATGGGACTGAATACTGCAGACATACCGAGAAGACTAGATCACAGACTAGTGAGTGAGAAAAGAGCCCAAGTCAGGTAATTACAACACAAGTACTGCCCAGAATTATGACGCTGGAGCACTATAAAATGTCCAGGGAAAAAGAAAGGCAGTGAAAGTCAACAATTCACTGTCCTCTGGACACGTAAATGTTAATACCAACTCCAGTCCAGAGACTGTCAGCAGGCAAAGGGGTTAATACTCTGAGGAACACCTTTTTCTAACACATACTCAATTCTGATTACCAACAGAAATCCTGCAAATCCACAATAATGCAGCCACAAAAGCTTCAGAGTTTTCCCCCAGTGGGTACAAAGGCAGAGAGAATGACTAAATCTGACCAAAAATTATCTGTTGCGTGTTAGGATTTTAATTGTGGCCCAAAGGACAGCAATCTGGAGCTCATATCCCTAACTAGAGCCAGGGTTTAAAATTAATATCCCTACTGTGAGCCTTGTTGTAGGGGCTAAAATCTAAAATAAAGAAAATAATGCTCCATATGGCTTTCTCAGAAGCCATACTGACTAAAGGCTGACTAAAGGGAATGCATGGTCAATGCCTGGCCTACCTGACTTAAACCACAGCAGCTAAGTTTCCACTTTTTTATTTGGGTATGCTATCTAGTAATATCTCCATTTAAAGAAGAGTTCCACTGCTAAAAGAACCTTTAAATAACAAATATAGTTAAGTCAACAAAAGACTGCGATTTGGGTCCTGGACTATTCCTGCCCAGCTTTGTGACTTTGGACAAGCTACAGTATAATGATATACAGACAGCAAAGGTTTTGATGGATCCAGATAGCGTGAGTACAAACCCGACCTCTATCACCTGCCAGCTACATGGCTTGGACAAATGACTGAAACTCTCTGTGCCTCAGTTTCCTCACTTGTAAAACAAAGATAATAATACTATCTATCTGACAGAGTCATTGTGAAGATAAAATAAGGTAACACAAAAAGCACCCTAAACAGTGTCTGGCTTAACCATTGTTAAAAATTCTGCTATCATCATCATCATCATCATCATCATCAATCCCTTTAGGCCTGTTTCTTTATCTGTAAAATAAACATATTATCTCTAAGTCATCTCACATTCAGAGCCTAAAATTCTTCCAACTTCATGCAAACTTCAAATATTGACCACTCAGTTTTGTCAAGTGCACAAAATGCCAAAGCTTGATCGGAATATGGGAGCACATGCATAACCTCTCCTGTTGTCAAGTACCAGCTCCCATTTCAGTATTTATCCATACCCAAGAGCCTGTGAAACAAAACAATCCATGCCCTCAAGAGAGAAAAGGAAAAGAGAACATCCAGTCCAGAGCCTTAGCTGCAGGCAGAGGCTCCTCCTGCTCAACAGAGATCCACATCATAAATAGCCTAAGAGAAGCTACACATCCCAGGGAGGCTGGTTTGCAAGTCTGCATTTTATGCCAGATTTAACCAGGCAAAGTTAAATGGAAAACGTGTATTATTAATAAAAGGCTCGGTGTCACTTTATTTCTTATGCTAAAGCATAATCGATGATGCCAGAGAGAGTTAAGAGCGTTTAAAATACACCATGTGGTCCCTTAACAAACACGACGCCTCTTGATGAACACTTCTCTGCTGGTGTCCCTGGCAAATAAGCAAGAACACACAGCAAATTGCTACATGGGAATAGCAATCCCCCTTTTTTCTCTCTGACACAAATGGCTCAGCAGTGACTCATGGCAAGACCAGGAGGCAGGGAGAGGAGGGGCAGGCAATTGCAGACTCCTCTCAGTGGGGCACTTAGGGGGATAATGAAGCAGGAAGCAGCTGGAATCATCTTGGGCCTCCTGAGTAGCATAGAGAACAAAAGGTAGCCAGGAGAGAGACATCTAGATTCAAGGCTGAACCCACCAAGTTCTAGCTGGATAATCTTGGACAAATTAACCCCTCTGAGCATCTTTAAAATAGAGTAAGCACTACAGTCTCTAAAGGATTGTTGTTATAAGAAACAAAGGACTAGGGACATGCCTAGTCATCATTATTGATGTCTTCCCAACTACCAGGACTGCCTAACTATCTATACGCATTTGTTTCATACAATCCTCATAATAATCTCTATAAAGTTAGATTATTATTATCCTCATTTTCAAGTAAGAAACTGAGGCAAAGACTTGCCCTTTAGTCTCTTAGCCATCATCCCCGACCAGGCGCTAACCCTGATTTGTCACTATTTCATGAAACCTTCCATAACTATCCCAAGCAAGTCAAGGTCTCTTATAGGTAATCAATTCTACAGAGTTCCCTATTAGAGCAGTTACCATACTCCACACATTCACAAGGGTAATACACCTAACATTTACTGTATACTAATAATGGGTTTTCTTGTCTGTTTCCCCCACTAGAGTGAGCTCAAAGTACAAACTGTGGCTATTAATCTAAAGTTTCCAACTTCACTGCTGGACACGCTACAGTGGTCAATACCTCTTTTAAGCAATACGTAAATGTTAGTATCATTGTTATTGGGAAAATGTGTTAATTTTTTTTAGGTGTCCAAATATTTGGACTGAGACAGAGTGTAAGTGTATAGAAAATGAATGCAATTTTCCCATATACCCATGGCAAAACCCTTTCTCATTTCCCTGAGTAGTTTAGTCTGGTGACTTTACTCCTCATTGGGTATAAACTGGAGTGATATAAGAATCCACCTATCCAAACAGATTAAACTGAGGGCTTTCAAATAGGGATGCAAAAGAGGAGGAGGAAAAAATCACCACACAAGGATTTACCAAAGATTAGCTTTACAATGAACGTCCCTAAATCCACTTTAAATAATTCAACTTACATGAATTTTTCAGAATACAGTATCTTTATCTACTACAGAAAGATAAAATTGTTCTATATTTAGTTTTATATACAGGTACCATCTTCTGTTAATTCAGCCACAGCTGATTGCTTCAGAGGTATGGCAAGCCATCTCCCCAAACACACAAGGCAGAGGGCAACTCCTATTTGACAAAGATGTCACGTGCCATGCATCCATAAAAGAATAACATAGTGTATGCCTTCTCAGCTAATATGAGTAAAAAACTGTTTACACTAAGTCGAAGAAAATGTTAGTTTAGTCTAAAATACTCAAGTCCAAAACGAAGGGCAAGGAGTGGATGTATAAAAATGTACAATCCTTTGAACCCAAATCTGTCACTTTGACATTTCTTACAGACGTAATTTTGTAAAGCTTTCGGATGGTCAACTGAAGAAACAGATAAATGGTGGCTTCTGCCGAGTCCCTCCATCAGCCATGTCAATAAATCATGGCCAGGAGGCAATTTGTTCTAGGACAATGAGCTGTTGCTGCTCAAATGTGCCCATATTCTGATACTGTCAAACCTCTTCACCCTTTTCCCAATAATCAGACTGACATCTGTGCACCTAAATTGGTAAACATTTTCCACACCTCTGGGGTGTTGTATACAGCATTCAGCACTTTAAGTGTCCTACATGAAACGGATGTCTCCAAACACTTACCTCCTAATAAAACCAGCAATCTATACTGAAACTCTTTAATGACATGCGCCTTTTGCCCTAAATCAGTCTTCAGGCTTTCCCAAAGTCACTGAAATTATTCTTCCTCTATGGCAATCTCTAGAAATCTTGTTCTTGTCACATGCCTGGGTTAACAGGCAGTAAAGGGCTGCACTATCTATTATGGTTTGGGGGTCTCCTGACACAAATCTTCAAGGCTGAATCAAAAAACTTCTCTCAAAAGATGGCATTTATCCCTGTAGCATTTTTCCCTCTCCTAAAATTCCCTTTAAGTTCCCACTAACAGTGATGGGATTCATCTTGTCTAGTGGCCTCTCCCTAGAGTACTGGGTTAAGAAAAATCAGAAGATCAGAGTTCTAAGATCTATTTACGATATTTTCCACACGAAAAAGAAAACTGTCACAGATATGCCATAGATTTTGCCAACTCTGTATCTGTATCTCTTATGTCCTGAGTTAAGGATATTATTCTAATTCTCCTTTTCTTGTTTCAGACCACCATTAATGAGCTCTAAGGCACTCTTAACTCTTTGTGTCTTGATCTCCAGCAATACACCATGTTGTCCCTTAACAAACCTATAAATTAGTGAGATTTTAGAAATTAGCGAGATTAAACTGAGCATAAAAGAGATCACACAAGGTCCACTTTGGATAAATACTGACAATTTTTGGCTAATTCCCAAAAGATAGAAAATTCCTAACTCTTCCGAAGTGAAAAGCTGAGAAAACACAGAAGAAAAACCAAGCAAGCAGACAGGCGGCAGATGCATGGAGTAGAGAGAAAACGGAGGAAAGTCATGAATGAAAGAGAAAATATGAAAAGCATGAACATAATTTCTAAGATGAGAACAAGAAAAGAAGACATATGAAAAACAAAAGGTAAACTGGCCTTTATTTGGTTATAGCAGTTGGCTGCTTCAGGCCCAAGCTCAAAAGGAAATGTTACATAATTCTGAGGCTCTGCCACTTCCTGGCTCCTTTTAGGAGCCCCAGCAGCCATGCTAAGTGCCTAGCATTATCACAGAGCATTCTAAAGTAGTTCTTATTTGAAGTCTGCGTCAAGGCTTGGTTTGAGTTTTGAATCTTGCATTCTAGTTGCTACGCATAAGGCTGGGATTATTCTGCAGTGGGGGCAAAGAAATACACAGAGCAGGTAGTAACAGATTAAAGTAATAAAGCAGCAATTCCTCCTGTGTATTATTTCACAGAGCCAGAATAAAGCGATTGAACGACATTAATTCTGTTGGCAATGAGGGAGTCAGCTCTTTCCTAAACCTACCTCCAGCACTATGGGTGGCTCAGGAGCTCTGGAAACATTGTCTGCCTGTTCCTTTATTCCGGTGAAGAATGAAGAGAGAGGAACACCATCTAAAACAGAAGCTCAACCTAGAGTATAGAAGAGACGACTGGCTAGGCTCCAAACTAAACAATTTCATTGTAAAATAATTTGAACCTTACGAATAAAAGTCTTTCATTGCATGCACTTGGGTAACAGTCTGTTTTCCTAAGCCCAGAGAAAATGATCTACAACATGATGAGGGTAGCCAACCTGTAAAGAAGAGTGATGTAGAGGCGCATGGGAGTTTAACAGTGAAAAGGGGAAAGAGCAGTGGGTTAAAGCCAGTGTAAAAGACTTACCAGAGCACTGCTGCTCCCCTATCTCTCCAAGGCCTATCGCAGTGTTTCATGACCTAGCTGCCCATTAAAATCCCTTGGGAAATTTTCAGAACTGTTTATTACTTGGTGCCCAAACCCAACAAGTCATAATTCAATCAATCTTGGATGGAGTCCAACCATGACTATATTTTTTAAACTTCCAGATAATTCTACTGTATGGATATAATTTTCTGTTAGGTAACTTTTTAGCGTAATTACTGTAGAATGTAATACACTTATCAGAATATGAACTTTTCAAAGATATTCTAGGATAAGTTTCAAGTTCAAGCAAGATTCTTCAGGATCAAAAATTGAGATAATGGCCAGGTGGTGGTTTACACCTATAATCCCAGTACTTTGGGAGGCTGAGGCAGGTGGATCACTTAAGGTCAGGAGTTTGAAACTAGCCTGGCCAACATGGCATAACCCCATCTCTACTAAAAATACAAAAATAGGCTGGGGGTGCTGGCAGACACCTGTAATCCCAGCGACTTGGGAGTCTAAGGCACCAGAATCGCTAGAACCCAGAAGGCAGAGTAAGCCAAGATCGTGCCACTGCATTCCAGCCTAGGCAACAGAGAAGACTCTGTCTCAAAAAAAAAAAAAAAAAAGACATAATATAGTAGAGCTTTCACTAAGATTTGCAATTAATACGTAGTTCAAATATGATTGGCCTTTTAAAAGGTTGAGATCCAATATAATTATATAATAATCACGTCAACAGTGAAGGTGAATGCTTTGGGGAGTTCATTTTGATACCTGTTACATGGATGTAAGACGTGCAGAAAAAGGCAGAGGACCAGTTACAACAGTGATTCTTAATGGGTGGTTCCCAGACCAGTAGGCTAGAAATCACTGGAAAACTTAAAAATTTAAATTCTCAGGCCCATTTCCAGACCTACCATACCAGCAGGAATGGAGTCCAGCAATGTATATTATAACAAGGCCTCTAGGTGATTCTGCTTAAAGCTGTAATTTGAGATATGCTGAAGAAGAATAACTGATTACTCATCTTTTAAAAAGTATCCTAGAAGCTCCTTGTGGACATCAAGGAAGGAAATTATACATTCTCTGAAGCTTAGATACTCTCGAACAACACATCGCACAACATAGACAACTAACTAGTATATTTTGTCATCAAGACTTTGTCCTCAAAATTCCTCTTTGATTTTTATCACTTTACCCTCAGGCAACAGGGCACAGTTTACAGTTAATGTTTTTGTTGTTGTTGTTGTTGTTAGGGATAGTAGGTATAAACCTACAAGTATGCTTGTAGATTTTTCTGAGAAGCAACAGGTAAAAACATCTAACTTATAAGGTAAAATCCTGGCGAGAATCTCCAAGTAAAACCAAGAGCTAGATTTTCTAAGTAGATCTCTACCATTATTCTCTTAGCCTATTAATGTATTGAGTTACATCACCAAAAATTTATTAGCCTTCTAAAGGAGCAGCATGAGTCAAATTCAGTAGGTAAAAAGTTCCAAAGTACTAGTCCCCCAGCTATTCAACACCACTTGACCCAGGTGAGAGAGAAGCAGGGGAGTCTGTAATACCCAACATTTGACCAGTGCTCAGCATTATTCTCTGCAGCTATCAGATGCTTGCTGTGTGCTGCTGAGGTCCGGATCTTCCATGTGACGGGTCATGTATAGAGCAGCTGCAACGTCATTCTAGAACTGCCAATCATATTCCCATTCTGTACAGGTACATTCCCAGTCCGAACGACTCCCCAAAACCCATTCCCATATTCAAAACAACCATTTTGTTGACAGTTACTTTCACCTACACTTCTGAATAGATGACAAGGGTAAGAAACACTGTTCCTATTAAAGAAGAAAGAAACAAAAGGTTTAAAACACTGCAGATGTTCAACCCAGATCCAGATCTCAGGTAGGAGGGTGTTGGTGGGGGTGAGGAAAAGCAGGTATTTCAAGGCCCTGGAAAGGTCCTTCTCAGTTTTAGAACAGGGCTACCTCAGGGATTATCACAGGCTCAAAAGATATTTTGAAAATGTCATACAAAATACTAATGCTGCTTAGGGCTGCCAAGCCAACTTACTGAATGAGTTAAAACCCTGAAAATTAAGTCAGTCACAAAGCATCTCTCAGATCCATTGTCATTTAAATCATGCCAAGGACCAATGCCAAGTACCTTTCAATTACAAGTAAAGTGATGTAAAAATTTTTAACTTTAAATTCTACACCTCACTCTCAATATCCAAAAGGAGAGAAATTAGGGTGCAAATGGAAACCCTCTGAAATTTATTTTTCATCATCAGTATGGATAATTCTAATTTCTCCCTGCTAATTAGTACAGATGCTCTTTAAAACTGAGACATCTGGGATCAAAGGAATGCAAAAATAATGGCATAGTATGCTCAGATGACTTAAAAAAAAAAAAAAAATCTGAGACCAGGCGCGATGGCTCATGCCTGTAATCCCAGCACTTTGGGAGGCCAAGGCAGGCGGACCACGAGATCAAGAGATGGAGGCCATCCTGGCCAACATGGTGAAACCCCATCTCTACTAAAAATATAAAAATTAGCCGGACGTGGTGGCAGGCGCCTATGGTCCCAGTTACTTGGGAGGCTGAGGTGCAACAATCACTTGAACCCAGGAGGCAGAGGTTGCAGTGAGCCGAGATTGTGCCACTGCACTCTGGCCTGGTGACAGAGCACGTCTCCGTCTCAAAAAAAAAAAAAAAAAATTCTTAAAAGGTCATTTGGGTCCTGGCTTGCAGAGGTTCATGGCTTCTTAGCAAGGCTTACAGTGGACACAGGAAAGACAACTTGGGTCCTTCCAGGTTCTCTAGCACCCCAGGAAGATCAAACAATCCAGAGTCCAGGAAGCATTGTGCTTCCTCACCAAGACTGGTAGCAATAAGTCCACTGAGAAGCTGTCCAACTGTTTTTTATTGTTTATTTTCTTTGGTTTCGTTTAATTCTGCAGTTCACAGGATGAAGTAATCCTGGTGTTTTATTCTGAGCTTCTATCAAAGCTTCTGTCAGGGCAGATAACTCACAGAACAAATATTCTCCCTAATTATAATTGCACTAAATAGTGCAATGAACAGACTGTTTTTATTCCTTCCTTGAAAAGAAAAACACCCTTCAAAGTAGCAAATTCCAAAAGGAGGAAAAAGACGGATTCCAACCTTCTTGGGGAGTGGGTATCAGGTGGGAATTAAAGTATATATATACTAACTATTTACTTGACCCCAGAATTTCACTGTTGAATACTGACTCCGGTACCAGGCTGTCTATGAAAGCCTTCCTTTCCTGACCTTTCACTACCATAAAGGTCTCCTGGCTCTCCACCGCTGAAGTTTAGTGATGAGAAAAGGAGATGAAAACCATCGGTATGACTCAAATCAATAACTTCAAATCAGCTTCGAAACTTTTCTCAGGCCCAGCAATGAAAAATGACTTTCCCTTACTCTAATGCTCTGTGATCCACAATTCTAAGTTCCTAGTGCTTTCTTTTATGAGCTCTACCATTAAGCCAAAGAAAACTATTCAAGTGTCTGGCTAATTTTTAGTAAGAGCTCAATAAATGTGTAGTGAATAGATTAGAAGGTAAACAAATAAATATGATCCATTACTATATATCTGGGACACTCATTTTAACAAATCAGAAAAGCTTCCTCAGTTATAATAAAATCCTAGGTACTTCCAAGAAGGTATGATATAGATCACTAACTTGTTAAAACAACTAAAATAAATAAAACCAACTAGAAAATATTAGAACATATACTAGGAATTTTAGACAAAGTGTTATCAACCACTGAAGTTGGATTAGAGCTTTTTGGTGAAATAAGATATTGAAATAAGAAAATATAGCGAATATTTATTTATTTATTTATTTATTTTAAACTTTAAGTTCTGGGATACATGTGCAGAACGTGCAAGTTTATTATATAGGTACACGATCAACCCATCACCTAGGTTTTCTCTGTTTTGTGGCGGAGTATTGCCAGGCTGGAGTGCAGTGGCACAGTCTCGGGTCATTGCAACCTCCGCCTCCCGGGTTCAAGTGATTCTCCCTCCTCAGCCTCCTGAGTAGCTGGGAGTACAGGTGTGTTCCACCATGCCCAGATAATTTTGTATTTTTAGTAAACATAGTGCAACGGGGTTTCACTATGTTGGCCAGGATGGTCTTGTTCCCTTGACCTCATGATCCGCCTGCCTTGGCCTACCAAAGTGCTAGGATTACAGGCATGAGCTGCCGCACCAGGCCTAGTCACTGAGGTTTTAAGCCCTGCATGCATTAGCTATTTGTCCTGATGCGCTCCCTCGCCTCGCCTCCCCCAGCACTGGTCCTGGTATGTGTTGTTCCCCTACCTGTGTCTGTGGGTTCTCATTATTCAGTTCCCACTTATGAGTGAGAACATGTGCTGTTTGCTTTTCCGTTCCTGTGTTAGTTTGCTGAGAATGATGGCTTCCAGCTTCATCCATGTCCCAGTAAAGGACATGATCTCATTCTTTTTTGTGGCTGCAGAGTATTCCATGGTGTATATGCACCACATTTTCTTTATCCAGTATATCAATGATGGCCATTTGGGTTAGTTCCATGTCTTTGATATTGTGAATAGTGCTGCAATAAACAAACGTGCACATATGTGTTTATATTCGAATGATTTACAATCCTTTAGGTACATGTCCAGTAATGGAATTGCTGGGTCAACTGGTATTTCTGGTTCTAGATCCTTGAGGAATTGCCGCACTGTCTTCCACAATGGTTGAACTAATTTACATTCCCACCAACAGTGTAAAAGCATTTCTATTTCTCCAAAACCTCTCCAGCATCAGTTGTTTCTTGACTTCTTAATAATGGCCATTCTGACTTGGCATGTGATGGCATCTCATTGCAGTTTTGATCTGCATTTCTCTAATGATCAGTGATGTTGGGCTTTTTTCCTATGTTTATTGGCCACATAAATGTCTTCTTTTGAGAAGTGTCAGGTTATACCATCTGCCCACTTTTTAGTGGGGTTGATTTTTTCTTGTAAATCTGTTTAAGTTCCCTATAAATTCTGGATATCAAATCTTTGTCAGATGGGTAGACTGCAGAAATTTCTCCCATTCTGTTCACTCTGATGATAGTTTCTTTTGCTGTGCAGTTCTTTAGTTTAATTAGATCCCATTTATCAAGTTTAGCTTTTGTTGCAATTGCTTTTGGCGATTTCATCATAAAATCTTTGCCCATGCCTATGTCCTGAATGGTACTGCCTAGGTTTTCTTCTAGGGTTTTAATGGTTTGGGGGGGGGTTACATTTAAGTCTTTAATCCATCTTGAGTTAATTTTTGTATAAGGTGTAAGGAAAGGGTTCAGTTTCAGTTTTCTGCATATGGCTAGCCAGTTGTCCCAGCACAATTTATTAAATAGGGAATCCTTTCCCCATTGCTTGTTTTTGTCAAGTTTGTCAAAGATCAGATCTGTGGTCTTATTTCTGAGGTCTCTATTCTGTTCCATTGGTCTATATGTCTGTTTTGGTACCAGTACCATGCTGTTTTGATTACTGTAGCCTTGTAGTATAGTTTGAAGTCAGGTAGCATGATGCCTCCTATACTGGATTATTTTATTTGCCACTTTCAAATAATGAGAAATACACGTTTAGCAGAGAAGACTGATTTTTGCCGTATACTATGTTTGAGGAGTTATATATCATGTCACTTATTACAGAAAGAATACTGAAAACTCCCAAGACAGTTTTCTTTTTTTAATTGTACTTTAGGTTCTGAGGTATATGTGCAGATCATGCAGGACTGTTGCATAGGTACATACATGGCAATGTGGTTTGCTGCCTCCAACCCCCTGTCACCCACATCTGGCATTTCTCACCATGTTATCCCTCCCCGATCTCCCCACCCCCCCCCTACTGCCCCTCCTTAGCCCACCCACCAACAGACCCCAGTGTGTGATGCTGCCCTCCCTGTGTCTTCATTGTTGAACGCCTGCCTATGAGTGAGAACATGCAGTGTTTGATTTTCTGTTCTTGTGTCAGTTTGCTGAGAATGATAGTTTCCAGATTCATCCATGTCCCTATAAAGGACAAGAACTCAACATTTTTTATGGCTACATACTATTCCATGGTGTATATGTGCCACAATTTCCTTGCCCAGTATATCGTTGATGGGCATTTGCGTTGGTTCCAGGTCTTTGCTATTGTAAACAATGCTGCTATGAACATACATGGGCATGTGTCTTTATAGTAGAACGATTTATAATCCTTTGGGTACACCAGTAATGGGATTGCTGGGTCAAACGGAATTTCTATTTCTAGGTCCTTGAGGAATTGCCACACTGTCGTCCACAATGGTTGAACTAGTTTATACTCCCACCAACACTGTAAAGTGTTCCTATTTCTCCACAACCTCTCCAGCATCTGTTGTCTCCAGATTTTTTAATGATCGCCATTCTAACTGGCATGAAGTGGTATCACAATGTGGTTTTGATTTGCATTTCTCTAATAATCAGTGATGATGAACATTTTTTCATATGTCTGTTGGCCTCATATATGTGTTCTTTTGAAAAGCGTCTGTTCATATCCTTCGCCTACTTTTGAATGGGTTTGTTTGTTTTTTCCTTGGAAATCTGTTTAAGCTGTCTGTAGATTCTGGATATTAGCCCTGTGTCAGAAGGGTAGATTGCAAAAATTTTTTCCCATTCTGTTGGTTGCCGGATCACTCTAATGATTGTTTCTTTGGCTGTAGAAAGCTCTCGAGTTTAATTAGGTCCCATTTGTCTATTTTGGCTTTTGTTGCCAATGTTTTTGGTGTTTTAGTCATGAAGTCCTTGTCTATGCCTATGTCCTGAATGGTTTGGCCTAGGTTTTCTTCTAGGGTTTTTATGGTGTTAGGTCTTACATTTAAGTCTTTAATCCATCTGGAGTTAATTTTAGTGTAGGTGTCAGGAAGGGGTCCAGCTTCTGCTTTCTGCACACTGCTAGCCAGTTTTCCCAACACCATTTATTAAACAGGGAATCCTTTCCTCGTTGCTTGTTTTTGTCAGGTTTGTCAAAGATCAGATGGTTGTAGATGTGTGGCATTGCCTCCGCGGCCTCTGTTCTGTTCCATTGGTCTATATCTCTGTTTTGGTACCAGTATCATGCTGTTTTGATTAATGTAGCCTTGTAGTATAGTTTGAAATCAAATAGCGTGATGCCTCCATCTTTGTTCTTTCTGCTTAGGATTGTCTTGGCTATGCGTGCTCTCTTTTGGTTCCATATGAAGTTTAAAGTGGTTTTTTACAGTTCTGTGAAGAAGGTCATTGGTAGCTTGATGGAGGTAGCTTTGAATCTGTTAATTACTTTGGGCAGTATGGCCATTTTCACAATATTGATTCTTCTTAACCGTGAGCATAGAATGTTTCTCTATCTGTTTGTGTCCTCTTTTATTTCACTGAGCAGTGGTTTGTAGTTCTCCTTGAAGAGGTCCTTTACATCATTTATTAGTTGTATTCCTAGGTATTTTATTCTCTTTGTAGCAATTGTGAATGGCAGTTCGTTCTTGATTTGCCTCTCTTTAAGTCTGTTATTGGTGTATAGGAATGCCTGTGATTTTTGCACATCGATTTTGTATCCTGGGACTTTGCTGAATTTGCTTATCAGTTTCAGGAGATTTGGGGCTGAGACAATGGGGTCTTCTAAATATACAACCATGTTGTCTACAAATAGAGACAATTTGACTTCCTCCTTTCCTAACTGAATACCCTTTATTTTTTCTTCCTGCCTAATTGCTCTGGCTAGAACTTCCAATACTATAATAAAAAGGAGTGGTAAGAGAGGGCATCCTTGCCAACACAATTTTTAAACAGCTGTTTTTCATCCTCATGGCTTGTCCCCTCGCTATGGAGAAAATGCTAGCAGAAGTGATACAGGAGCAAAGTATGAGAGCACTGGACATTACAATATAATATTTATGTTCATGTTTATGTTAATTGTGTGTGTCATACTTATATAAAAGCATTTCCAATATTTTCTAATTTTATCTCAAACCATCCTGTGTGGACGAAAAGGACAGTAATAACTTTTAAGACAATTCAAGTTAAATTATAAAGTAAGAGAGTTAAAACACACTGGATTGAAGGAAACAGAAAATCCAGCCAAAATAGTTAAAATGTGATTTTTTTTTTCTCATGTATAACAAGAAGTCCCAAAATGGAATGAACTCAGGCTGGTCAATTCAACAGCTCAACAACATCATCAAAGATGCTATCTTCCTATCTTCTGTACAGCTTTGCTATTCCCTGAATGTGGGCCTGTCCTCTTATGCCAGCTTAGGGTTCAAAAATGGCAGTTGCCAACTTCAAAGTACCACATGTAGACAACAACCAGAGAGAAATTATACTTCTCTTCAACAAAATCAAGAAAATGTTTTCTGGAAGTACCCATACAAGATTTCCCCTCATGTCCAGCTGGCCAGACCTGGACCTTCCTAAGCCAATCACTGACATAAGCAGTAAAATATAATGACAGATTTAGACTAATCAAGATGTACCCTCCCAAACTCAAGCCCACATGGAAATGAACACCTAAATAAAATATGGGCTCTGCCAGTAAGAATGTGAGGTGAGCTGACAAATTTACATTGACATCTCCTCCACAGCAATATCAACCTTGTTTTCCAACTCACTGATCAAGTCCTCACAGAATGCTAGTCCCCAGCTTGTGCTATGTGACGTGATTTGAGGCATGGCAGTTTCTACAAAGGAACTGCTGCAGAGCACCCTCATCTACAAGAGACAAGGCAAAATTTAAAAACAGAAGAGAAAGGAAACCATGCTGTGGGCTTCCTCTGTGAGAACCAGCATACTCACTCATCACAGTGCTGCAGACAACTAGGAATGAGAAGTCATAGAGACATCCCACCAAGAATTTCAGTGACTCCCTTCAAGTACACTAAATAAGAAACAGAACAACCCTTCTCCCATTTCATGAGACTTTAAACAGCCCTTCTGATGCCAACCAAAAAGATAAGCTTTGTTTATTTTCACCACAGTAGATGAAGTCAAGTCCTTACTTCCCCTTAAACAGAAGGAGTGGTTTCTCCACCTCCCTACACCCTTCCCCTAGCCACGTTTTAAGTAAGAAGAGCTTCATGTGATGTTCTAACATCCACTTCACGCTTTAAATTTCTATGAAGAATATACTGCAACCATCTTCAGAAGCCAGGGTTTTTTTTCTTTCCTCTTCTCCACCCCGCCAACATAGTTACAATCCATCTACTCAGGATAAGGACATCGTGTATGGAGGTGAATGTGCTGTGCAAACACACAGGGAGCTCTCGAGGTACAAAAACCACTTTCCTGAGTTTGAGATCCTCAACCCTGACTGTTTTCCTTACATGCAAACATAAATTAACAGCCTCTCCGGAACTGGGGGCAAGGAAGCAAAAAGAGGCTTTGCTTATAAGAGGGAGAAAGGAGGGGGGAAAATGCAGAACAGAAAGAACACAAAATCAAAGCAGACCCCTGGGTGTGGCTCTTTTCAAAATTCCCAGAAGCTACAACCACCTCTCCATGAGCTAGTTCTGGGACCCAAGGAAAGCATTTCCCACCTTGGAACTCTCTAGTAACTAGGGGAAACACTCCCAAAAGTCAAGAAATCAATAAAGCTCAGTAGCCAAATGCCTAGTAAAGACAGAGCTAGGCTGGGCGCCATGGCTCACGCCTGTAATCCCAGCACTTTGGGAGGCCGAGGCAGGTGGATCACGAGGTCAAGAGATCGAGAACATCCTAGCCAACATGGTGAAACCCCGTCTGTACTAAAAATACAAAAATTAGCCGGGCATGGTGGCATGTGCCTGTAGTCCCAGCTACTCAGGAAGCTGAGGCGGAAGAATTCCTTGCACCTGGGAGCCAGAGGTTGCAGTGAGCCGAGACTGCGCCACTGCGCTTTAGCCTGGTGACAGAGCAAGACTCCATCTCAAAAAAAAAAAAAAAAAAAAAAAAAAAAAAAACCAGAGCTGACACTAAATGGTGTTGACTCTTTATCCCTTAACAGATATACAATGTTATTTTTATCCTAGACTTCGTTGAGATCGAAGTAAAGGTAGACAGCACAGAGCACATACAAGGCACTCAATAATTTGTTGGATGAAGGAAAACAACTCACAAACCACCTCAGAAAAATGTAGTCTTCCAAATTAAATATATTAAGCTTTAACATTATCATCCTAGACAGACAACAGAGACTGAGAGAAACACCTTGCCTAGAAATAAAATACCACACACGAATATTCACACTCACAATAGACTAACAGTGAAAGTAGGCTTTTTGGTGAGGCAAGATCAGAATTGTTAATAAAAGATGACACTCTCGGCCGGGCACAGTGGCTCAAGCCTGTAATCCCAGCACTTTGGGAGGCCGAGGTGGGTGGATCACAAGGTCAAGAGATCGAGACCATCCTGGTCAATATGGTGAAACCCTGTCTCTACTAAAAATACAAAAAATTAGCTGTGCATGGTGGTGTGTGCCTGTAATCCCAGCTACTCAGGAGGCTGAGGGAGGAGAATTGCCTGAACCCAGGAGGCGGAGGTTGCGGTGAGCCGAGATCGCGCCATTGCACTCCACCCTGGGTAACATGAGTGAAACTCCATCTCAAAAAAAAAAAAAAAGATGACACTCTCTTGACTACATCAAGTGTATATTCCCATCAACTGTGCTCTACAGAGGCAAATGGCAAGACGCTTAATATTAATAGTTGCACGAGCATACACACAAGCAAGCACATGCAATGCAAACAAAGGATTCAACTAGACAGCCAGGACGGAACCTTGAGGTGCCATTAGTCACATTTATAGGGTGTTCTAATCCAAGCAAAAGCACTATCCAAAGCTCAGTGTACTGAAGGGATTTACAAAAAGTCAAAAGCTGTGGATTCAAGGCTCAGCTCTATCACCTTACAGGTCACTCAGCCTTGCAGCATCTTAAATTTTTTTATCCATAAACTGGAGACAATAATTAGTTGCTCTGCCAGTCCACGGCCAGGTGGGAGGCTAAAACCTTCTGGCCAGGAAAACTATAAAATAACGAACTATAAGAGGCTATCCTTACTTAATATACTTCTCAATCTACAAACCAGAAAATAATGAACTATTAAACTCCCAGGCTATTCTCCCCTGTGTTCATAGAATTCTCCCAGCATGAATAACTATAGCTGCTGGACCTGATGCAACATGGGCTACCTAAAAAGGAAAAAAAAGAAAGAAGAGTTTTTAAAAGGCCCTAATTCTCTTGAATGAAAAAGGCTTCTGCGTTTAAGAGCAAAACAGGGTAACAGAGAAACTGTTTCCACTTGGGAGTGCAGAACCCACAACACTCATAAGAACTAGGTGCTTAAAGAGGTAATAAATGGCACTATCTTAATTGCTTCTTTACCTGACAATTTATGTTGTACACAGCAAGCCTCTGCTGATCTTAACCAAAGATCAGTTTTATGCCTCAAGCATTTCAAATCTGGGTGTCTTCCACCTCCTGAAACAATAAAAATGTTTGCTCCCTCACGGACCACTGAAGGAGAAAGGCTCAGGGATTAAGTAAAAATGTTAGTATATCTGGGCTCCATTCCATTACTTAGTCATCCAAAAAAACTGGAGTAGGGGATAGTGATCATCTAGTATATACTAGGCGGTAGGCTGGCTGCAGAGGATTGAGAGATACAAAAGACACACTTGCTACCCAAACTGCTACCCAAATACAACTGCAGGGCTCCACCGTCAAAATCAGTACTGCATTGGTTGCTGCTAAGAAAAAACAGAACTGTTCTCATGCCACTGGTTCTTCCATTAAGATGCTGGTTTTGGAGTAGAGCCTCTCAACCCAGTCATACCCTAGAATCACCTAGGGAGTTTTTTAAAAACATAAATGCCTGGGCCCCATCCCAGAGCAACTATGTATCTGGAACTGGCCCAGGCACTAAAATTTCTTAAAAGCTCTGCCAGTGATTCTAATGTGACCCCAGGGTTGAGAACCATTGTTTTAAGTCCTTCTGCCTCAGGAAGCTTTCTCTCATACTGACAGATGGCAGTAATGCATAACAGAAGAGGTCTAAAATTGTTAAAGGACATGTGGCCTCATTCATATGGATGGCAAAAATTAATATTAAAAAGATAACTGTGTAAACGCTAAGGAAAGCTCTGCTTACTGGTGAAACAGAGAAATTTCTTTCTAAAATGGCCCAGTAAAATACGTTATCAAACACATTTCTTGATTTTAAGTTATTATCCACACAAAATCACCAGTAAACAGGAGCCACCAAAGTATTTTCTGCTTAAGGTTCAATCCCACCAACGCTTTATTTAACTAGTCATTAAAAGTCTTATTGCACAATCTCCAAAATACATACAGCTTTCAATTACCAGCCAAAGTAGATCAGGAAATGCAGATAAGTAGACAGCTGCAAAGCTCAATTTCACCACTAGCTACCCAAACCACATAAAAACTCAAGCCAGACGGAGAAGTATGGTCACTGAATGTGCCAAATGCCCAGGTCTCTTATCTGACTGCTCTGTTGCCATGGCCTTACCAAAATGAAGGGAAAGGTGACAATGTCCACAGAAAGGAAATACAGACACTCCAGTGGCTTGTATGGCAAGGAGGTTTGTCTGAACTGAAGGATTGTGAAGTAGATGAAAATGATAGTGAAGCCCAACCAAGATCAGCAGATAGATAGATAGATAGATAGATAAATAAATAAATAAATAAAGGCCTGGTTTCTGTTCCTATAAAATGTATACTTCTGCCACAGCAATGGACCAAAAGACATCAGTTCTCAGAAACAATAATGATGATATCTATGATATCACACTTATTAATAGCTATGATTTATTGATTACCTACATCCAGTGACTAAGCTAATCATTCAATCTCACAATATCTCACAAAATCCTCACAATATCTCAATGAGGTAGCATTATTACTAGCCCTATTTTATAGATAAAAATAGTGAGGCAACGAGAAGTAAGGTCTTGGTCAAAATCATACCTCTACAGTTTAAAGTTGGCCTGTCTCTTCAGAATAAAGAATTCTCAATTCTCTCAAAGTAACAAAGTCACCTCAAAATTCATCATATCCATTTCTCTGTCAATGTTCACGTGAAACATTTACATTTTCCCTGGGTAACTGAGCACCTCTTGCCTTTTTTTTCCCCCTACCTAGCAATCATGATCTTTTCTAGTATTCAATAAGTGCTTCCTTTTATGTGCACAGGAAAATCAATGCCATGATATGGTCATGTGAGCTGAAGTGACCCCCAGTATAAGTGACACCTGTTGATCAGCAGACCCAGCACAGCAATAGTAGTTTGATGTGCTGGTCGCCCCTAATTAAAAGGGCACTCAACAGTTAAGTACACAAATGAGAAAGCTGAGAAGACCTGTGTTAACAGCATGGGTGATCTACTAATTTGTCCAATGCTGATGGACTGTAGCTGCTGTGGGACACATGCTTAGGCATCTTTTCATCACTGCTGCTTAACATCCAGTTCAACAAGTAGGCTCCTTTCAAGGGCTCCTTACCTAAACAAATCCCCCATGCCTCTACAAGAGTCTGTGCTGAGTGGAGTTCAGACTTAATGAGGCATGCAGCCTTATGCCACTACTAGCCAACTACTGTCCTACACAATCTGATTTCCAGGTGTAATATCCAATACTGTATCTGCAGCTTCCACTCATGAGAAGGGAGCAAGGTAGATATAGCATTATGTCATGCCTAAATTATGACACAGGACAAGAGGGAGGAGAGAGAGGTTGCTGAAAGGAAACACAAGTGTAGGGATGGAATGATGACTTCGGTTTTTTGTTTGTTTGTTTGTTTTTGAGATGGAATCTCACTCTTGTCACCCAGGCTGGAGTGCAATGGCATGATCTCTGCTCACTGCCACCTCCGCCTCCCAGGTTTAAGTGATTCTCCTGCCTCAGCCTCCCAAGCAGCTGGGATTACAGGCATGCAAAACCACGTCCAGCTAATTTTTATGATTTTAGTAGAGATGGGGTTTCGCCATGTTGGCCGCTGGTCTTGAGCTCCTGACCTCAGGTGATCTGCCCGCCTCCCAAAGGGCTGGGGTTACAGGCGTGAGCCAACACGCCCGGCTGATGACTTCGTTTTTTTTAGGGTTCTGCCCTCCTCCTACCATTGTCAAGTACCAATATGCTTGCTAGGAAGTGGAAACAAAAATGCAAATAAGTAGCTTAGATGAAACAACTCAAAGTCTGCAGTTTCTCTGTACACTTTTCTCTCATCTTCCCTCCCGTATTCCACTTTAATTTTTGTCACTTGGCAAAACATGGGGACCTTGGCAGTAAGTGGTGTTGAAGTAATAAACAGGACCTTGAAAATCTCCAGGTTTATTTCTACAATTTCAACCTTCCACACAAAAGGAGTAATAGCCATATGTATGTTCTCATGGGACCAGGACTCAAGAGATTCCCACTAGGCAGATTTCAGATTGGACTCCACTCTCAACTGTGATTTCTGGATCACTGGTTAACAAAGAAAACAGCAGAGACTTTGTTTTGTTCCTCCATCATCTTGGGTGGGGTATGATTCTATCTGTCCTGTACTAAAACTCTTAAACTATTTGAGATACAGTTTCATCAAACAAACTTTCATATCTTAAGCTGCTTTTTTCTTTCTCTTAACACCTCCCAGTAGTCAACACTTCTGCCAAGATCGGTAACTGTCCAGTTATAAACAAAATGGATCATTCTATTTATCGAAGTTTAGAATCTAGAGCAAAGACGGTACAGTATTTGCAGGCAGGCAGACTAGAATCAAATCTTTTGTTTTTGGAGATAGGATCTTGGCTGTGTTGTCCAAGCTGGTCCCAATTCCTAGGCTCCAACAGTCCTCCACTTTGACCTGCCAGGTACCTGCGAGCCTACAGCTCACAGCTGTGAGCCTACAGGTGTGAGCCACAATGCCCAGCTTGAGTCAAATGTTGAATATGTACTTCCAAGCTACACAGCCTTTGGACTTTCTATAAAAATCAATCTCTGTGTCGCTGAAATTGCAAAGGTTAAGCTCTACCAATGACAGCTGCAAGGATTTTATCACATCTATTTCTCTGTCAATGTTCATATGAAACATTTACATTTACATAAACTGCCTATGACAGATACCAGCACAGCAGCTGGTCCACAATGAAGTGTAAATATTTCTTCCCTCTCACCCTTAACTATGATGACCCTATTGTTATTTACACCACCATTTTTTCTAGATCTGTACTAGTTCAAGCCCTTCTCATCTGTCTTGTACTATTAAACTAGAACAGCCCTCTAACCCATCTACTTCCCTCCAGTCACTGATTTTTAAATTAGATTCATGATCACAACTCTAATCTTGTTACTTCCTCACTCAATCACCTTCAGTGGCTCCCACTACCTTTAAAGGAAAACAGAAACTTACTAGACTTGTTGGTTTTTTTTTTTTTTTTTTTTTGAGACCCTGTCTCACTCTGTCACCCAGGCTGGAGTGCAGGGGTGCAATCACAGCCCACTGCAGCCTCGACTTCCTGGGCTCAATTGATCCTCCCACCTCAGCCTCCTGAGTAGCTGAGACTATAGGTGCATGAAAAATTTACCGGACTTAAATGTATATTTCCTCATGTTTCTACTCCTCTGGATCCACCTCCATTCCCAAGTTAGATTCCAGTTTCCTCTCTCCAGTATACACATAGTACTTTATACATACTGGGCACTGAATCTACATTGGACAGCTTATCACTTTTCATAGTTACCCCTAGTTTTTTCAGTGCCTCTCCCACTTTTAAAGTAATAGCCTTAGGCAACTAAAATCTTCCTCTTGAGAGTCTCACTTTATAAAGCCTCTGGGTGCAGAGATCCCTGCCCCCAATTAATTGCACCCCTGCCAGAGGTAATAAAAGAGATGAACTCACAGGAATCCAACTTGTGAGGAATATTTTTTCTTCACAAACCTGCCTAAGTTCTATACTTGATTTTACATTAATTTTTCTTGTCTGGAGTGTGTGTTTGTGTTTTCACTATACTTACTAAGCTCCTGAAGGAACAGAACCCTCCCCCATCACATCTGTCCTCATTCATGCTACTCTACCTCTTTCTCTCCTATTCAGTTACCAAAACCTGGCTCAATCGCTTCTCTCCCCAGAAAACGCTGCATTGATGATCCACTGCTCTTCCTGTCTTTGGCCCCTTTCCAATGATTGACAGTTGAGCTTAGTATCCTGCTATTAAAGCACCTTATTCTCTCCTTCTCTGCGCCCCATAGGAAGCCCTTAATTCTATGTGCCTTGTTTACTCATTTATTCCCCCTGGAACTGATTAACCTAAAGCAGTGGTTGTCAAACTTTAGCATAAATATGAATCACCTGCACAGTGTGTAAAACACCATCCATGGTTTCTAATTCTGTTAGTCTGGGCAATGCCCCAAAATCTGCAATTCTAACAAATTCCCAGAGAATGAGGATGCTACTTTTCTAGGGACTAACTTAGATAACCAATGACCTAAACTTCTCCTTCCCCAACTGGGTAGAATGCATCTTTGGAGTCTGGAACTCATAATTATTTTGTATTTCACAAAGCTGGGCAGAGAGTAGGTGATCAATAAATATCTCTGTTGGGGAATTTGTGGCCTTTTTGTCCAATTCCCACATGACAGTGTAATGGAGCTTCCCTTTACCTACAGCACAGTCCATTGTAGGTGCTGCCACTATGGGAGCAATTCTTTATCAATCCTGTATGTATATGACTCCCAGGCAGTACCGTCTGAATGAAGCAGAGCAGAGGTAAGCACACATCATAAACTCCATGAAATGCAGCAGTAATTAACCTTGTAGGACAAAGAAACTAAGTCTTAGGTAGAACAGTCTCCTTTGATAAAAATAGGTCCTGTGCATCTCAAGACTGGCTCATACTTTAGTTATAATAAAGCTAGTTGAGTTATAATAAAGCTCACCAGGGGCTGGGCCCAATGGCTCAGGCCTGTAATCCCAACGGTCTGGAAGGCACAATCACTTGAGCCCAGGGGTTCAAGACCAGCCTGGGAAACATAGTGAGACCCCTGTCTTCGCAAAAAACGCTAAAATTAGCCAGGCTCAGTGGCATGTGCCTATGGTCCCAGCTACTTGGAAGGCTGAGATAGGAAGATCACCTGAGCTCAGCAGGTCAAGGCATAAATGAGCCATGATCACACAAGGGCACTCCAGCCTCGGTGACAGAATGAGACCCTGTCTCCAAAAAAAAAAGGAAACAATTTTGAGTTTTTTAAAAACTCCCTTAAGATGCCTGTTTTGGCACATTCCCCCATATGCCTCTGACCTACCATGCACAATGTGAACAGGCAGCCAATAGTCTGCACAGGCAGCTCAGCATACACCTGTCACCAGTTCACAAGGATCCAACTGTTTCCTTCAAGAATAATTAAGCAACATCATCAGGAGGACAATAGAGGTTGACAAAGTGCAAATGTTAAGAGGACAGCTGGAGATGGAAGAAAACTGTTTTGTAGCACTTAGTCATACCTTCATATTAAAGTCAGTGAAACTGAACTTGGAGACCATTTCTCTGGCTCATTTCCTCAGGCCTGTTTTGGAAATGGGAAGAAAGGGTGAAGAAGTGGCAAAAATCCAAATCCAAAGAAAGGTTCCTTGATTTGAATAAAAAAATTCCACTTCTGCTCAAAAAGGAAAACCCATAGACACTGCTTCAGTTTATATGGTGTGTTGCCCCATTTCCTTCAGTCCAAAAGTCATTTCCATTACAAGTCACTTAATCAAGTACAAAAGGTACGCTTACTGGGTCCCATCGTACCATTTCCACAAAACTCAAGCTCTCTGCTTCTGTCCTTGGTGAGATCTGCCCCTGTTGACAGATTGGCTGTTCCAAGGAAAACTAAGGAGAGGGGCACCTTTTTCCTAATCAGCAAAAATTCAGAATCTACTTACTAAACACCATCAAATTTTACAAGGCACTGAAGTGATAACCCCCAAGCAGAGAGCCCGTGAGGCGATAAATATCTTATAAACACAAAGGTCACAGCCTCAGGTGTTTATGAGCATAGAAGATGTTTATGGCTATCCACTCGGCTAGAAATTTACTTTCAACCTTACTCTCTCTTCTTTATCACCAGCCAATTATTATTCTCCAATTATTTTTGGAAAATACAAAGCAAAGAGGACTGTAAAAGAGCTTTATGAGGCTGCTGAGCCAAATCAGTATGCCAGAAACAAATCAATGCTTCAGAGAGTTCTGAATACAATTATAGACAAACAATAGTTCAATGTATCTGGTAATCTCCCTCCAAACCATTATTGCATAGATGAAAAGATTACAAATATTCCTCTCTGCTCCTCAATATTAATAGTGATATAAAGCACATTTAATAAACCCAAACTGCCACAGCCCTAAAGTTGGATTATGGGTCTGGTTCTTCATAAACTGACATGTACATGCAGACTCAGTTTAATAATATACAATCTCGGGTCAATCAAAATCTACCCTCACCAGCTCTCTATTTATTATCGCTTTTGCCACAACCTGCACCCAATCAGATGCTGTCCTAAAACTCTCTTCGCTGGCAGCTGTACAAAAATCTGCACAGCATCAGCATAACAAGTGACAGGTCTCCCCATCAATTACAACTCTGAGGGAAAGACAGCTTCAGCGGGGACATAACCCCACAGTCACACACCACCTTAGTTTCTGACGGACCATCAGATCAGAAAGGAAGCTGTCATCAGTGGAGAAAAGGAACCCAGCTCCTCATTAGCCAAGGTTTTCTTTTCTTCTCTTTTTTTCAACATACATCAAGGAATAATCATGGGCCAACTCAACTCTGACAGCTCCTTATGTAAATGGCATTTAAATGCAGGCAAACAGCTCACAAACAAAGGGGCTGCAGCTAGGTTGCAGCTCACAGACCCACTCAGACCTAGCATCCATGCTGTGGGTCTCTCTAGGTTTTATCTCCCTCCAAATCAGCAAAAACATTACCATAAACACAAAGATATTATTAAGGGGCTTTGCTGACGGTGGGGATAATCTGTGTGCATCCTGTTGGGGTCCAGAGGCAGGTTCTCATGCAGGAGCGGACAGCACCTGCCTCCTGGACTACCCACATCCCCAGGCAGGGCTGTCCCACCACCCAATGCAGGCCATGGTTTAAATCTCATAATTCCACCTCTGCCCAGCTCTCCACACTTGTGCTACTTATAATCCAAATCCTCATTTTCTTCAGGTCCAACTCAAGGCCTACTTCCCCCACAAAGTCCCCTTCCTCAGCAACCCACAGGAAGCCACTCACATCTGATATCCTGTGGTGCTCACACAGAACAATGTACACCAGAACCTTGGAATCTATTTTGTCTTGAACAGTCCTTCAACTGTTAAACACAGGTCTTATAACCCCAAATGACCACTAAGGTTCCTTTAGCCAGACATATTCTTCTTCTTCCTTTCTTCCTTTCTTTCTTTCTCAAAGAGGGTATACACAAAGTACCCATAAAACAGTGCACATTAAATGTTGTCTTCAGCAAGGAATGACGGAGACAGGAATGTGACCAATGTATAGGCAACAAGGGTGAGCTGCTAGAGAGCTTGGTTCTTGGCAATTGAAAACACAGCTGTTTATCCTTCAAGGTTCCCCAGCACCCTGCTTATACCTTAGAAATCCCTTTTCTATGCAATTTTCTGTTTTTTATTTTCATATTTGCATCACAATAAGTGATCCTCAATAGTAGTGTTGTCACTGGTGTGTATCTATACCACTGAGTGAGCCCATAATGAAGAAGAATAGTAATATGGAGTATTTGCTATGTACAGAGCACTGTTTAAAGGACTCCACAACAGCTTTACTAGATAGGTACTATTACCATCTTCATTTTGCTGATAAGAGAACTGGGGTTCTGAGAATTAACAGGGGTCACAAAGCTAGTGAGCAGATACTGGGACCCAGGTCTCTGGCTTCAAAGCCCATGCTGAATGAATGAGTGAATGACATACTTTGAGCAAGCAGGTAGCTGCAGTATAAAGGAGCATGAAGAGCAGTAGATTTAGAATCAGATGTCCGAGGCTAGAATCCTGGCTCTGTCAATCACTGAATAGAATTTGGCTAACTCATAACCTCTCTCTGGCCCTCATATCTACAAAAAGATTGTGGATAATACAACCCATCTTGTAATTTTCATGTAGAGCAAACATAAATGAAAACTCTTGGTAAATTGTAAAGTACTCTATAATTATCAGTCAACTGGGTCAAAAGTCAGTCCTTTGTAAGGATCCAAGGTATAAGTACCATGAATCTTCTGAGACTAGACGGGGTGGAGAAGGCACAGCAGACAGCAGCTGTGAATGCCATGCCATGCGCGGGGCCTAAAAGCATACCTACAGCTCAGAGAAGTAATCTGTGTGAAGCCAAACTTTATTTCCAGTCCTCAACCAGCCACATTCCGCCTGTGTTTTAGCCCCGTTCTAGCCAAAAATCTGATCTTAGCCAAAATAACTGATTTTAACACATAAAAGAAAGTACTAACCCCAAGTGATTCAATTTGCTAATATTCTTCTGTCTGGGGAAAACAGAATGTAAGTCGATATTTTAATTTCAAGGGGCTGGCTCCCTCCCTTTTAGAAATCATCAGGAAATAAAGCTTTGAGATGTCAGAAAGGTTTAGATCCAAGAAGCCTGTCTCCCATGGGGAAAGCTTGCCCTCACAGTTAACAGCTTTACTTAGAAACTCGGGCCCTGCATACACAAACCTAGGCATCATTTCTATCACATCTTTTATAGTACTTGGATTTGAGAGGCAAAAGGCTTGGCCTGTGTTCCCTCTAGGAAACTGTGTAGAAGACGACATGACCTTTCTTGGCTAGATACATACTGACAGTCATCCAAGTCCAAGCACAAATTACTGCTTCCAACAGGAAGTCATCTAATGATACAGGCCTCTTAAACAGTGTGAAGTAGTCAAAGATGTCTCTGTTGTATCTCACCATTTATAGGTGGAACATATGTGCAGCTGAAATGAGCAGGTCATTATCTTAAGTTTCATTTAAGAATTTTAAAAAGCCATAAAGAGGCCTGGAGAAGATGCAAAACCACAGAGCATTTCCTCCAATATACTAAAAACTACTTGTCTTGATCTTGTTTCTTTCAAAGATCTATCATTCCAAAGATAACTTTTAGGTTGTTTCCAATACCTCAATCCTTTCAACCTGGTAACTTTCGAACTTATGAAACTCCCTCTTAAGGATACATCTATCAAGTCCAGGGGAGAAAACCCCCAACTTCCGTAAAGTGTTAGACTATGTGCAAGCTGCAAGGTAAAGGGACATACACCCATTCCCTTTCAGAAAATATATCCATTTTTGAGCTATGGAGCAAGGCACATCAGCTACACAGATAGGATATTAAAGTCTTTGATGCCTTATCATAGTTTGGCCTACTATTTTATTATTCCGCAAGGCAGTAACTTAAAACGAAGTCAGAAGACTAGCTGTAAATGTCTTCATGGCAAAGCCGGGGTAATTTACAATTGAGGTATCACTATTTTAAAAAATAAATTTTAACTGAAAAATACTTGGCTTCTCTCTCCATCTCTAAAAGGGGACCTTGCTCAAGAAAAGAATGCCTATCATTCTTGAAAAAAGAACTGCTGCCTTTCATTAAGATGCCATGAATGCTTTTCTGTTGGCCACAACACTGTCAAGGATGGAGCATTCTTGGCAAACTCTGCAGCATAAAAGAGGGCAGCCCCTCCTCTGCAAGCACCCAGCTCCCAGTTATCTCCAGCGTGCACATTCCACTCCCCAATGCCACTGGGCACACACTGTGCACACACGAAGTTCCTGCAGATTTTTCCAAGTGCCAATTCAGCCCCCAAGTGCACATTCACTGTGCAGGCTGAAAGCAGGGCTGCAGGTGACAAAGGGAACACAGCTCCTATTCTTTGGAGTCCTATTCAGTACACTGGGTTAGAGTGACTCCAGACTGTGCAGGGCTCTCTGCTTCAGAGGCCCTCACACGGGTGGCCTGGCTGGGAGCTGGCCACTGGTACAGAGGGAGGGGCCCATCCACACAATGGGTCCACATCACGCAAACACCCTGCCAGCCACAGGCTTTTCTCTCCTGCCTGGCTCTACCGTGTCCACAAAGTGCTTTTGTGAATATAGCTCCAATCTTTTGCTGACAATCAACGTTTTGTCTCAGTCTCATTTTCTCACTCCAAACTGCCTGATCAGAAACCCAGGGGAACTAGAAGGGCAGATGCATCACCATTTCCTATAAGAAATACAGGAAAACAAATGACATGGTTCAGCTTTTTGCAAAATTAGTTTACTATTTACAAGGTAAGCCAGCGAAGCTTAAAATGTGTGATGCCAAGAAAATGTTAAAGCAACAAAAAGTACAACTCCCTAAAACTGCAGAACTTTTAAACTAGAAATTTACAATGGGTTTTTCTTGGCAAGGAGGGCCTCAATGGAATAATGGTGAAACTGTACTTACTATGAGGATGTAAACTGAAATACCACACTTGCCGGCAAAGCCCAAAGTTCCAATTACCCTGGACTCACTTGCCATTTTCATAAATGCAGTCCCCATTGAACCACAAGCAAGACCGTGAACCACCCCTACCTCAGCTGCTGACTTCTCCCTTCTTCTGTTTATCAAAACCCCTGCATGCCCACAGAACTACCCTAGTTCACACCCAGAGTCTAAGTCTGATGATTAAAAGCAGGAAGGCCTGGGTATTTATTAAGGCCTACCATATGCCAAGCACAGGGCTAGGTGCTTTAAATATAATCACAACTACTTGCTAGTACTTGAGAATTACATACAAGATTCAAACCATTTTCAGACACTCTCCTTCGTCCATCTAGCATGATTTCACAAGCAGGAAGTCCGATTTGTGAGAACTAATATTTAGAAGCCTCCCAATATGTGTAGAAGATTCAATGCCAAGCACTTTGCAGGCATTATCCAACTTACTCTTCACAACGATTATGAGACACAGACATAATCTCATTTAACCGGTAGAAAAATCTAGGCTTAGAGAGGTTAAATAATTTTTCCAACATCAGCCATCTATCTAATGGGAGACAGCAAACCCAGCAGTGCTCAACTGCTCTGACTCCAGAGCCACTGTCCTTCTAAACGACACTCTCTTTTTCCAAATGTGCTAAAATCTCTGGGCAATGCTTACTCACACTTCCAACAAAGACTTCCTAAGTGCTTGCCATATGCTAGGCATTGTTCTAGCAACAGAAACACAGGTAGACAGGACCTCCCCAACAAGGTGACACTTAGCCAGGGGCCTGAAAGGAGTGAGAGTATGAACCATGATTATATCTAGGGACCAAAATGTTCCAGGCTAAAAGAACAATAATGCAAAGACTCTGATTTGGGAAATGCTTAGCCAGCTTCAAGAACAGCAAGCAGGCAGAAGGGTCAGAGAGGGTTAATCTAGGGGGATAGCAGGAGATGAGGTGAAAGAGAGCCAGCACCAGACCATGCAGTGTCTTGTAGGCCACGGTACGTAAGGTCTTTGAATTGCATTCTTAGTAAAATAGGAGGCACTCTGGAGGATTTTGAACTGAGAAGTGATATGATCTAAAGTACATTTTAAAAGGGCCACTCTGGCTGCTGAGTGAAGAACACTCTGCAGGGAGGCTAAGTAGGAGCAGACAGGTCAGGTGGGAGGCTACTGAGGCAGTCCAGACGAAACATGATGGTGCCTCAGACCAGGGTAGTAGCAACAAAGGTGCTGAGAAATGGCTGGGTTCTGTTCAGTGTCATTCAGCCCTCAGTGCTTGTTAGCTAATACTGACAAAAATAGGCAGTATTTCAAAGTCATTCCTACTCTTACCTCAAAAGAATCTAAATCTGGAGCCCTCGAGTTAAAAGAAAAAAAAAGCCAGATGAAGACTCAAATGACCAGCAATAAACAAACTCCAGTTGAAAGTTGTAGCCCACAGCAACAGACACACCAAGGCCATCTTTGAGCCAATGCAGACCCAGCATTCACAATAATAGGACATGTTTAGGTAAAATATGACAGAGAGATAAATTTCACAGCATCACCTTCTGAGTGACATTTTCTGCCTTCCAGGTACTGCCACTATCTTTGGCCCCTCTACTGCCCAACTTTATCATGCAATGTAATCTAAATAGCATCAAGCCTGGCAAGAGCTGGGAGGAACCCTTGTATTTGTACTGTATGGAAAATATAACTCCCTGCTTCCATCTTGCCAATAGCAAGAAGTGTTCTTAAACATAATATCACTTGTTTTTTGCTGCTGTCTTTTTTTTCTCCTCCCAGAAATACCCTAATTATGATGATGGAGAGTTGGGGAAAGATGGCTTTTATGTGGTTTTATCTCCCAAACACAGTATTGTCATGGGTTTATTTATTTGTGTTTTTACAGTAACACAATGCTCTCCTGTAATTGAGACTATTATGGAGAGGGTTGGCATGTGTTTTCCACAAGATTAAAGGCAATTTCTGTCTTCAAAACCACTATTGCTTCTTGGAAAACTCCCTTCCTATGCTAAACTAAATCCAGTAAGCCAAAATTCTACATTCACCTGGTCTGCATTACAGCCTTGCAAACAGAACTAGAAGAGGCAATTTCATTCATGCATTGATTCAAGCAGTATTTACTAAACTCCTACTGCACCAGGCACTGTGGGGGTGGGGAAATACAGCATAAAATAAAACACAGTCTTTGCCCTCCAGGGGCTCTGAATCCAGAGGGAAAACACACAGAAATGACTACGCTACAAAGCAGACTGTGATAAGAGCTATAATAAAAGTAAAACAACATGCATTGGGGAAACAGGGAATGAACGATGGCTCCCACCTGGTAAGGAGGGGTGGTTTGCAGAAAAGCTTGATGGAAACAGGACTTTCAAGTCCCATGGGCATGGGAAAGGTATTATTTATTGCAGGTACAGCAAAGTCTATACAGAAGAAAGGAAAAACTAAGGTGTAATAAACTAAAAATCACCTGAAGGGCCTTGAGTTTGGAGGATAATTGTTATGAACAGGAGGGGAAGCATGAAGGTAATAGGTAGAAACAAGATCAGAAAAGGAGGCTTGGATCTAGTCCATAGAGGCTACTTCTTCACTGAAGATTTTGGATTCAGATATTCAGGGTACAAAGGGGAACTAATTCAGGTGGCCAAGTAGGAAAAGAAAAGACTGTCCTGTGTCGATCACATGCCAGACCTTTGATAGGCACCCACACATTCATCCTAAACCTCATAGTGATCCAATATGGTGACCACAGTGAGCCCTAGATCACAGAGAAGAAAACCTTTTGAGTGTTAGGTCAAGTTTTAATCTATGCTAGATTTCAAAATATGCTTCCTGATTCCATGTGTCCACCAGCAGTACTCTTTTCATGAGGCCCTTCAGATTCCTCTTTTATGAAAGTAATCCAGTCAACAGCATGTAGAATGGTGCAGAGTAAAAACACTCTGGCCAGAGAACCCCCGGGAAAGGTTAGATCTTCGCAAATGTGGGCAAAGATTAGAGACACTGGCAGGATTCATGATATTCTTTATCCTCCTGGCAACCTCCATTTCTAGGGGCTGTATGCTTCAGCATCTGTTGTGTGTAAATACAGAAATGTTGCTTTCAAAAAAATTTTGAACATGTTGTAAATGTAGAATTAGGAGTATAATATCGTCATTTTATTTCACATTATGGTTTCTTTAAAAAGCTCTCAAAAACAGTATCTGATGAACCCATTTTACAGATGAACTAATAAATACTCGGAAAGTAGTGACTTAGTTTCTTCTGAATCCTAGCCCACCATTTTTCCTTGCCCCAAAACAAATGGTATTTTTAGTCATATTCAAATGGAAGAAAGATCACATTGAAACATAATGGTCTTTACATCTATGCTCCTCTAATCAACTTTCTTCCTCTTTCCCTCAAAACCCTCCTTCTCTACCCACATCAATGCTAACCCCAATCCTATATCAAACTCCGAATGTCAGAGAGAGAAATTCCAATGACCAAAAAAAACTGAGGCTCCAGGAGGCAAGGATTTTTTTTTTTTTTAATTAAACAACTACTATGTGCCAAGGGCATTGCATACATCAATACAGCAACATCAATATTTATTCAGTCTTAATTACGGGCTAAGCACTGTACTAAGCATTTTAAATATGATCACACAGTTAATCCTTACAAGAAACCTGTAAGGCTGGTGGTTTATTTTTGTGTACAAAGAACCTGAGGCTCAGAAACATCCAGTAATTTGCCCCAGACTCTACAATTATTAAGGCATACAGCTGGGTTTTGAATGAAAGCCTTATGGGCTCTGAGGCCAGCACTTTTAGCTGCTGTTATGCGGCACATAAAGTTGGGAAGGATGAGAGAGGTGGGCATGTGGCAGGTACAAGGCATGAAGAGTGCCTGGACACTGGAACATGTGTGGAGAAGCTGTAAGAGGGAAGCAGAATCACACAGGTCAGATTCTTAGGACATGCTGGGGAGTGTGGGCTTTATCTGGATGCTGAACATCAACCAGAACATTTTAAGGTTAATGACCTGGTCAAATGCGTATATTTTAGGAAAAGTCACTCTCGTTTTGATGTAGAGAATTGATTTTACTGGGGCAGAGGCAAGCCTGAGGGCAGAGAAAGGGATCAAGAGGTTTTGCATTATTTTAACAAATAGCTGACGAGGACAGTATAAACCAGGGAGCTTCTGGGGTGTTCGATAAATATTTGTTAATTGTGGTATTGATTGGGTTATAAGCAGAACAATCTGTTGTACCTATTGGGGCATGTCAGTTCCATCGCACAGTCATTCCAGTATGTAATCACGGACTCTGGGTGCAAAGCTTTCTTGTGCTAAGATGGCAGCCAGGATTGTGTTACTTCCTCTCTGGGGTTTTATCCCCTAAATGTGTGCTTCAACTAGTTGGGGAATTCCAGGTAGACTGTGAGCCCCCCAAGTTCAGAGCATGGGTATTCATCAGTCTTCTTTTGACTGGGTTGGGAAGGGAATTGGATACATGAGTGGTACAAACATTTGAAGAGAAGTATATATTTCCATGACATGTTTCCTCCATTCTTGAGTAACCAATTGCATTCCTTGTAGGCATGGATTCATGTATGCATGGATCCTTGTAGGCAGGGCTAAGAGTTAACGTGGATGAGAAGGTAAGAAAATTATGCCTATGATGGAGAAGGGAGTCTGATTCCCCATCAAAAGCCTCAGGAGGTTAGTTCAGGTACATTTGAGATAAGATAGGTATGATACCACACAGAGCCAGAAGTCTGTCATTTAACAACCAAAGGGTGTGATGTCCAGGTTAGATGGGCTCCAGAAGGCAACTGATTGTTCTTTGAAAACTCCTGGTTCTGTATCCCTCATGTCTCCTAACAAAGTATGCAGCTACAGGAGCCAACGAGCCAAAGACCATCATCAGACAGTGCCTGGCTCACCCTGGATCTTGAGACAAAACCCTCAGGATCCCTTTTGCCTTGCACTGCCCAGACACATACTTCATTCTTTCTAATCAGGAGCTACAGTCCCTGTTTGGGCTATATACACTGACAATAGCTGGTCAGATAGCACAGGCTACATTAGAGTGGGGCTGATCTGCCTGAATGAGCAACAGAAGAAAAGCTAAAGGTCTATCCAGATAAAATGCAGTCTGATCAAAGAGCTTACTATATTACCTAGTTAGCACATGATTTACTACCTAAGCACAAACCTTAGAATGTTTTCTTTTTTTTTTAAGTTCTAAGTGACCTCATCCAAAAACTTTAAGTATTTAGACTATTAAACATGTGAAAAACACTTCAGGCTTCTTAAATAAACTGGTATAGTACCATAACAGTATTCATTTACTTCCAGATATCCAGTTGTCCTCTGTTTTAAGTGGTATAAAAATCATTTAGAAGAATATTAAAAATGAAAATTACTATACCCAGAGAGTTTGATTCCATAGGTGTGGAGTCAGGCCTACTATGGTGGTTAAAATAATGTCCACAATTTAATACTCCTTCCTTCAAAAGTGGGGCTTTGGCCGGGTGCAGTGGCTCAGACCTGCAATCCTAGCACTTCAGGAGGCAGAAGTGAGCAGATTACCTGAGGTCAGGACTTCAACATGAGCCTAGCCAACATGATGAAACCCTGTCTCTACTAAAAATACAAAACTTAGCTGGGCATGGTAGTGCATGCCTGTAGTTCCAGCTACTCAGAATCCAGAGACTGAGGCAGGAGAATTGCTTGAACCTGGGAGACCATGCCACTGCACTCCAGCCTGGGTGACAGAGTAGGGCTCTATCTCACACAAAAAAAAAAAAGAAAGAAAGAAATGAAAAGAAAAGAAAAAAAGCTTGGGCCTAATTCTTCTCCCCTTGAGTGCAGGCTATCCTTAATGACCTGCTTCTGACTAACAGAATGTGGCAGAAGTGACAGTGTCTGACTTGCAAGATTAGGTCATTTTTCTCTCTCTTGAATCAGTCACTCTGGTAAATCAGCTGTCATGTCAAGAGGTCCATGTGGTGAGAAACCAATGCCTCCTGCCAAAAGCCATGTGAATGAGCTGTCTTAGAAGTAGACTCCCCAGCTCCAGTCAAACATTCAAATGACAGTAGCCCCAGACAGTATTTCAACTGTAATCTCAAAAGAGAAGTCAGGTAAGAACTACTCAGATAAGTCACTCACAAATTCCTGACCCATAGAAACTAAGATAGTAAATGTTTGCTGTTTTAAGGTGATAAAGTTTTGCGGTAATTTTGTACACCAAGTAACTAATACACCTAACAAATCAGAATTTTACCCCATACATAACTAATACACCCAACAAATCTCCATCTTAGTGACACATAGTAAAAAATAAATACCCACAGTGACGCAATCCATTGTTTCCAAATTGGCATGATATTCTTTGCTAAAGGAGGAAAAACAACTGGAAACAAAATTAGATTGTGCTCATCCAATTCAAACTCATCAGGCTTAAGATTCATTTCATTTCCAAGATACTATTGTGCAACCATAACCCCATTTAAGCTTTAGGGAGACAACATGAGGTCCAAAAAACTAAACATTAAAAGAGCAAGCTGGCCAAGCTTGCTACACGTTTAAAATTTCCAGCTACAACAAATTCACACTCAGATTTTAAATGCAGAAAGAACAGGTCTCTAAGGAAGCACAACGATGTCTTTTCCTGGGACCCAATCTGTAGAAAAGTCTGACAAGTACCTTTATTCCTGGAAAAAGCTAACCCATGACAATTCTTTAACTTGGAATCACAAGAAAGAATGAGAATGTGGAGGGGTACAGTAGAGTCTGATGGCTAAAGGCAAGGCTCTGGAATGAAAATGCTAGGGATTAAATCCTATTTGCTAGCTGTGTGGCCTTGGCCAGACTGCTTACTTACTCTCCCTCTGCCTCAATTTTGTCAACTAGCAAATGAGGGTAACACAGTCTAGCTCATCAAAAAAAATCAGCCAGGCATGGTAGTGCATGGCTGCAGTCCCAGCTACTTGGGAGGCTGAGATGGGGGAAAATCACCTGAACTCAGGAAGTTGAGGCTACAGTAAGCCATGAGGGCACCATTGCACTCCAGCCTGGGTGGTGGAGTGAGACCTGGTCTCAAAAAAAAACACCAAAAATAAATAAACAAACAGAGTGTAGCTCATCGGACTCTGTAAGAAGTAGGTGATTCAACAAGTATAACGCCCTTAGGATAAATGCCTCGGACAATGAAACACTCAACAAACATAAGCTATTATATTTCATTTCTAAATTTTCTCTTACTTTACATTATCTCCTAGATATGCTAAGTAGAAAAATTTTGAGTTTTGTCCTCGTATCTTTCCCTTATCTTTCTTCTGTGGTTGTAACACTGGTTTAAAAAAATTTAAAAAGGGGAGGGGGTAACTTTGGCTGGGCATGGTGGCTCACATCTGTAATTCCAGTACTTTGGGATGTGGAAGTGGGAAGATAGCTTGAGACCGGCCTGGGCAACATAGCAAGACCCTGTCCCTACCACAAGTTACAAAATTAGCCAGACGTGGTGGCACATGCCTATAGTCCCAGCTACAGAAGGCTGTGGTGGGGGAATCACTTGAGCCTAGGAGTTTTAGGCTGTAGTTGAACTATGACCATGCCACTGCACTCCAGCCTGGGCAACAGAGTAAGATCCTGTCTCAAAAAATATTAATAATTAAATGATTAAAAATGAAAAAGGACCTTAGTGTGGGATTCAATCAAGAGAAAGAAAACTTTCTGTCACTGCTGCTTAAATACTATCTTCCAATATTAACTTATTGCTCACTGGGGACATCACAATATACATTTTCATAGAGAAATAAAGTTTGGTTCTGCTTCCTACACTTGACTCAGGAGAAAACGAGTTCCTTGATACTGTATAATTTTTAGAACTCCCAGCCTCAGAAGAACTGATCTGGGTTCCTTGGTTCCTTCTGTATACCAATTTGCAAAAATATTCTGGGCCGGGCGCGGTGGCTCACGCCTATAATCCCAGCACTTTGGGAGGCCGAGGCGGGTGGATCACGAGGTCAAGAGATCGAGCCCATCCTGGTCAACATGGTGAAACCCCGTCTCTACTAAAAATACAAAAAATTAGCTGGGCATGGTGGTACGTGCCTGTAATCCCAGCTACTCAGGAGGCTGAGGCAGGAGAATTGCCTGAACCCAGGAGGCGGAGGTTGCGGTGAGCCGAGATTGGGCCATTGCACTCCAGCCTGGGTAACATGAGTGAAACTCCGTCTTAAAAAAAAAAAAAAAAAAAAAAAAAAAAAAAAATCCATAAGAATTTGCATTTTCCCTGTGTCTGTTTCCTATTCTTTTTCCTTCATATTTTCTTGTCTGCACAATTTGGTTCTTTTTGACAGTCACATTCTATTCCTGTACCATCCTACCCATATCATTTACTTAGGATATGAAGTCTCTTTCATTCTTCATTGGAATTTTTTTCTTCTGAGCAAAAAATGTTTAAAAAAAAAAAAAAAAGCCTGCCTTTGTGTATTATTTGTCTCCTCTTTCTGACTATCCTCCCCCATGGTAGTTTGTCTAATGTAAAAACACTTCTTACAAGGAAATTTCTGGACAGGGGACAGAGGTAAAGGGTGACTTCAAAAATGCCAACACTAAGCAAAGCACTTGCCTCAAATGTAAAGCTGGTGTATTTTGAAAGCCTTGCCATGCAACCTCACAGTATCTTTGCAGATTTATCTCCTGTTACAAGGCTGCTACTTAGGTCAACAAGGCATTGGGCTGAGACTATAAACACTGCCACAGAGTATCATATTCACAGTCTATCCTCACCTTAGCACTCTGCATCTGACAATCAACTGCACCAAATAAGACTTTAAAGGAAGATATAACTGTCCTCTCTCATATAAAAGTTAAAATATCAACTGTTGCAAGCTCAAGAGACTAAAAGGAAAGCAATGTCTGTTTGTGCAGTAATTCTTAAACATGGGTATAATCACAAGAGGGCTTGTTAAGACACAGAATGCTGGCTTCCTCCTCAAAGACTTCTGATTCAGGAAGTCATGGCAGAACCTTGGAAATCTGCATTGTGAACAAGTTGACAGATGATGATGACATTGCTGCGCCGAAGACCACATTTTGAGAACCCCAATTCTGGTAAAGAAGTAACATCCAGAGATGCTACAGATCGAGACAAGAAATGAGATAAAATGTGCACGATTCTCAACAGCAACTCAGGTCTGTCAACACTGATGTAACTATGAAGTCCATGATCCTACATTTTGGCTGTCAACAGGAATAAAACTAGTAGACCAGGAGAATAATAAAGCAAAGTCTGGGCTAGTAAGTATATTTAAGTCTTCACTGGAGGCATTATAGGATTACTTATCGTAGCAACTCTCCACTGACACTCAGAAAGTAGAAACAAAGGTGACACTTCAAATCCACCCTAAATTCAGCATTTCAGAGTTGAGTCAGGAACCAAGTGAGGTAAACCTCTAACATGCTATAGGAACCACTAAGAAACTTAAATTTAACATCAAAGGTATGATAAGTTTCACACAGTGAGGACTGAAAACTCTGTCTGCCCTCTGGGGGATACCTGCAACAGTCTGTGCTTTGTGAAAATGCAATTGGAGTAAACTACAGAAGTGTATATGACCACATGTATGTTACGGTTTCCACACCCACTCCCCTAGCAACACTATTCCCTCCTGTCTTTCTCCTTTCTCCTGTCACTGCTACTCAAACACTATCAGCCAATATTAACTTACTGCTCAATGGGGACATCACAATCTACATTTTCTTAGGGAAATAAAGGTTGGTTCTGAAAATAAAGGTTGTTTTAGTATGGTGTCAATGCAAAATGAAAAAAATTTTCTTTGAGACACAGTCTCACTCTGTCACCCAGACTGGAGGTGCTGTGGTGCAAACAATGATCATTGCAACCCCAACCACCCAGGTTCAAATGATCCTCCCACCTCAGCCTCCTGAGTAGTTGGAACCACAGGTGCCTGGAACCACGCCTGGCTAATATGTTTGTTTACTTTGTAGAGACAGTATCTTGCCATGTTGCCCAGGCTGGTCTGCAACTCCTAAAATCAAGCAAGTCTCCTGCCATGACCTCCCAAAGCGCTGGGATTACAGGCATGAGCCACCATGCTTGGCCTAGAAAATGAAATTTAAAGAGTTCTGAAAAATGTTAACAAGTCCCAAAGAGAAGAGCATATGCCACTGTTAGAGGCCTCCCCAGGAACATATCAGAACAGTTGAGTTTAATTAGCTTACAGCTGGTACTGGCTGCATGGGAAGGCAGGGATTTGTTTTTTGACTCTTTAAGTCTTCAGGTTATATTTTCTATAACTATTAACAATTGCAAGGATTTTCTTTTTAATCAAAGATGCTAACATTTGTATGCAACAACTTTTATTTGGTGCATAGAGTAAACACAGAATAGAAACCAAGATGGTAAGGATTCCCACCAAAGCAATCCAACATCATTACAGAGAAACAAACCCAGTGAGTTTTGTTATATTAGTGGGCATCAGTGGCTTCTAAATGGCCCCACAGGCACATGCATAGTCCCCAGAAAGTGACCACATGTGACAAGTGACAGCATGTATTCAAGAGTTATCTCTAATTGTTGCAATTCAGAGCACATCATCAAAGAGAAAGGAGGGCACAGTACATAAGCAGTCTGAACTTACAGTACTCCAAGCAAAGCAATTCCTTCAGGAAGGCTATGAAATGCAGGCATTTGGAATTCTGCTGAGACATAGAACTGATTGTTGCCCATTGTGGGGGGAGGAGTTAAAAATCACCCAGTCCAGCAACAACAACTGAACTTAGGTTTGTCATTCTCTACTGTTATGTGAACCATTAAATGTTTGAGGAAATGACAACCAAATGAGGGGGAAAATGTCAATGAAATTTGGAACAACAATTAACTTATGGTGTTTCTGGCATGAACAGTTAACACACAAGTCTCTGAAGAACTGTCAATATGAACAAAACCAGTATTCTGTACAAAGATCCTTGTGATGGAAGATTTAAGAATTCACAAAGAATTCATCCCTTACTTTATACTATTCCCATGGGCCCTCCAGCAGCATACTAAGGCCAAGTCCTAAGGAGCATTAAACCCAAAGTATAGACAGATAATCCAGAAAAACAAAACACTAAAAAGCAAGATGTTAGTTTACTTATCCCAAAAAGTCAGGTGTTCTGACCAACAGCAGTCAATCAATGATGGTTATCCAACATGCACTATGAACCAGTACTCTAAGGTTCAGAAAGAACCCAAAGTTCCTCTCCAGTTGAAGAGACAAGACTGCTGCACAAATAAGCAATTACAGAAGACAACATTTCATTACGTAATGAAATGAGTTCACAGTTAGTGTTACAGGACAACTGATAAGGAAGCCATCAAGAAGACAGAAGTAGACAGAAAAGCCCTTTGTTATCAATCAGAATAAGCTATCAGGTCCCCATGCAGAGGACACTGTGATAAGACTGTATAAACTACCTAAATGAGAAATATACTGTGCCCTGAAGGAGTAACAAGATCTGAGACAGGTGATTCCACCACAAACTAGAGCTTAGAAATTAAGCATACATAACAAAACACAAATTCTGACCCATGAAAAGGAAAAGAAAGGCTCTCTCCATAGGGCCTTTTCCATAAAACTAAGTTGGCAAGAAGAAACATATGCACTGCCCTTAACATACATCTTCAGGTGAAGATTTAGTCAGGGCAACTATCCAAAGACAGGAAACATTTGCAGATTCTGATCAAACAGTCCACTGAAAGCCCAACCTGCTGGTCTGGCCAACATCATAAACATGAGGAATGAGGAGCACATTCCAAAGAGCTAGGTAGGCACACTGTCCTACCTCACTTCACCCAAATACCCACCTGGCTTACTTCCTCACCCCCTTTCAGGTAATTACTTAAGAGTTGCCTTCTCAGTGACTCCTTTCCTGGCCACTGAATCTAAAATTGCATGCCCCACCACCACCGCAGCAAACATCACATCATTTCCTGGCCCCATTTCCTCCTTCATAGTACTTACCAGTTTCTAACACTCTAGATATTAGGCATTTCTTTATTGACACTCTCTTTCACTAAAATGCATGTTCCATTGAGTCGGAAAGATAGTTGTCTGTTTTGTTCACTGTTGTATCTGGAGCACCTAGAACAGTGCCTGACATATATCAATCAACAAGACTACTGAATGAATAAATGAACAAATGCATGATTGTACTGACACCTGTAATTTTTGTTTAAAGATAGTACATAACGTAGTAAACACTTCAATGGAAAGTAATGTCTTTTATTATACATACATAAATAAATATATATATATATATATATACACACACACCACATATATATATATACACATATATATATATACATATATACACCCCTATTATATTTATATAAATACCATATGTGTATATATATATATATATATATATAGGTGTATATATATATATGTGG